>NC_051847.1:77850049-77883548 GCF_002237135.1 Teleopsis dalmanni | reverse complement strand
ATTATGGGAAAATGACGATGTGTAGAAAAATCGAATTCAGGTTGCTTTTTCGTATGTTTCTGATGGCCTTTTGCTAAGACATTCATAACAACAAAATTTACTCTAGCTACTTGCCGTAAATCCAGAATCTGAAAGATAAATTTTTTATTGATTTTAAAATTAATTATGACGAACGAAACTATTTTTCTTTCGAACAGTAGTAAATTGCAACAACAAAACAAACTATACAAGTACAACCCTTGGTACTCGCAGTCTTAAATTATTTAGGAATCGTTATTATTATTGTTATGGGATGTAGCACTTCGACATTTATGTCTATTGTGTCCGCTTCTGGGTATAGAGTAGGTCTCTAAGCCCTATAGAACCTACTTTACGGAGTTTTATTGACACTTCCGAAAGGGTATACATTGCCAAGAGTCTATTCCGTTTATGCGTTATCGCATTTTACGGATTATGAATCGTTTAATATGAGAAAAATTTCCAAAAAGACCAATGATGGAAATTTTTTGCAATACTAGAAACCACTATATTACATGCTCAGGTAAATATTCAATTAATTAAAAGCAATAAAATTTTGTTGTTGCAATTCACTATCTTATAATATTTTTAGTTGCTATATGTATTAACCTCTTGATCTGGATTTTGCATGTTTTCTAGTATGCTACGTGCTTGATCGAAATGTCGCGCCGCATGTTCATAAATTTCGGATGAATCTGGACGCATCATATGCTCACGTATGCTTTCATATTCCTTATATCGTATACGCGGCGGACTAGATAATGTTTGAAATGGCGCAAAACGACGCGAATAACGTATTTCTTCACTATCAAATTGAGACATTGGCTGTTTTATACGTCCATCTTTGGTCAGTGCACCCATGCCCTTATAAAAACCACCACACATGCTCAATAATGCATGATAGTAAACAATTTCTTGTCGATATGGTTTCTGTTGTTTTTTGTTCTTTTTTGGCTTAGTTTTACGATTTTTTCCATTACCTCCAGATTGTAATCTACTTAATTGTTCGGCATATTCCTCTTGAACTAACCAATTGTTTTCAGTGCGTGTTAGGGCTGATACAATAAAACCAATTAATAGTTCATATGGATACCTATTTATTGAAAAAAAAAAGAAAATTAATAAAAATAAATTAAAAGATGAAATGGTTCCTACCAATATATGTAAATATATTCATGCACTGAATATAATTCCAGTTCGAATCCAGACATCAGATAAAGCATCATTGCACGGAAGCAGTTGTAATGTACCCAAGTTGAGAATTGTGCGCTATACTTGAGTGCTGTGGCATGTGGTTCATTCCCCTCGGCCGCCTTTTCACTAGCTAACACGCTCAAATGCGAGTCCAAACGTGCAGCCTCTACTTGTATTGACTCAAAACTCTCTAAAAATCTTGATAGCTTCTCACGTTGCCTTGCTCTGTTGTAACCGCAAATGCGTATGAATTGCACAAAAGTTGACATGGAGGCACAATAACGAAAGAAAGTTTCCAAATGCATTTGTATTTTGCGATCTGTGGCTAATGCGTGTTTTGGATTTAGTATGGGTGGAGAATTGAATGCTCGCACTGAATCCCAAAGAAAGTCTTTCATGGGTATTGTGCCGAATATAAGACGATCGTGTGACATAAATAATGCCTGTAGAATACTGCGTGAAAGTATACAATTTCCATATCTCCGACTAAAGTCTATGAAAAAATTCTGCGATAAAAAGGAAATAAGAAAAATTATTTTAAACAAAATATTTCCAAGCCATACGTTTAAAATAACAACACTGAACCTCAATATTGATTACAGCTTACCAAAACTGTATAATAATCGCGCATTTTGATTACTTTGCAGGCGTGTTTCAAGTGTAGCGCTACTTCTTCATAAAATTGTATACTCGAATGTCGATCACGTATTTTGACTGTACGTGGAAAGGTTGGCGGTTGACTACGATTGTGTATACGCGATGAGTATCCCATCGGATTTGGAAGATCAGCTGTAAAAAGTTTAATATATAAAATTTATTATCAACAAAAAAAAAGCACAGTCTTAGTTACAGTCTTCCTCTGGTGGTGTGCCTTTGTCAATAGTGCGTTTTATTTGCGGTACCAGCTCTAATGTTGCATTTAAATTTTTATAGATTTCGTTAATGATGGCTTCATCCGGTGAAGTTGATGTTGCAAAGTCGAATAGATATATTGCATGATAAAAATGTCGCATATACCTTAAACGATGCACCACTGGCATGATATCTTCAGGTTGTGCTGAATTTTTATTTTGACGCAATAATTCGTCTTCAGCTTCTTTAATTTGTGTTGTTACCGCATACGGTAATGACTCCTCCGCTGACATTATGGCTAAATTACCATAATATTGAAAATCTTCTTCTTCATTTACGCTGCTTATCACAACAATTTTTTTTATAATTAATACAAGATTCCGTACTGCATAGCAAAAGCTACGTAATGATTTGTCCTTTATTTTAGCTGGCGCATGTAAGTATAGACATGTGAGTAGCACTTGGTCCATTGAGTTACCTTCTAACCAAGATACAATACAAGCAAATAGTGAATCAAAGACACCTAAATATTCTTCTACAGTCAAATTTTCTAATTTTAAAACTCCAGCCTAAAAAACAAAACATTAATATTTGCTTAATTGTAAAATGCAAAAAAATAAAAATATTTATTTACCTCTACTGCGGTTTCGAAAGTGTATGCAGGTTTATCATTTTTATTATAGCCCATGCCCATGTCCATTTTTGGATCCATCATTTCGATAGCTGACATGGCTTCAAGCAGACCAAACATTATATCTTGCGCTAGCTCACCTAAACTCAGTTCATTACATGAATCAAAAAAGTCTTTCGTTATATCGACCCAACCAAATTGTGGATACGTTGGTACGATATCGCTTTGATTATTTGCACGCTGTGAATCACCATCCATATAACCACATTCTTCGGATGACCATTGCCCTCCTTCTGATGTTTCTGATTCAACTGAATCC
Organism: Teleopsis dalmanni; assembly: GCF_002237135.1. NCBI lineage: Eukaryota > Metazoa > Arthropoda > Insecta > Diptera > Diopsidae > Teleopsis > Teleopsis dalmanni. The sequence goes on along the minus strand of NC_051847.1, from coordinate 77,880,534 downwards.
ATTGTTGTTTGATGTAATGGACATGTATTTGATGAGGCTGCTGCAGCTGCAGTGGCCGCAGTCGCTGCATGAAAGTCTGCTTGACCAATGCTAAAAACACTCCAGAATGTTTATATCCTAATATTTGACTGAAAAGCAACATTTTACTTACATGGGATTCATTTATTGCACTGCTTACACTTTCGTTTTATAATTTATGTAAAATTTGGCCAAAATTTTCTTTTAATAAAACATTTATAAAAAATTTATATATCCCAAAATAGTTTTTGGGGTTCAATGACAAAAAAAATTACGAACTGTCAAAATTCATTTGACAGCTGTAGCCATATGGGTAGTATGTAAAAAATTGGCAACGCAAGATGTTGCTGTTAAGAAAGTAAAAATGTTATGTTAACAATAGAAGTAATAATGTTAATATAGAAATAGCTACTGCGGTTTATCATAATTTATAATTAAATTAATTACAAATTTAACTAATAACAGTTTAATCTTATGTATGTGTTGCTATAAACTGAAATTAATACTCTTTTTTTTAATTAAAAAAATACGTGAAATTAAAATTTGAAATATACTTTTACATGTTAACATGATAACTATTATAATTAAACAATATGAGATAGTTCTGTTCTTCCTCTTCTTCTTCTTGTTCTTGAGTTAGTGCTATTACGGGCTTTTACTCTATAATTGTTGGGGGGCTTATCACTACCCCACACTACGCTTTAACTAGGATAAGAAATCATATCATATAGTTCTGTTATTTAACTCCTAAATTATTGCCTCATAATTTAAAGCTATAACTAAAGTTAAATAATTTTAGCTAAGACATTTTTAGAAATTTTAATACTAAAGCTCTTAAATTTCGATGTTTAGTAACAGCTTCATAATGTGGCTTTCGATGCTCTCCATCTACCGCAAAAAAAAATAAATTACTTTATTTAGTTTTAGTCTTAGTTTTATAGAGGTTGGGTGTCAACGGAGCGAAGAACTGCAACTATGGCTGATTGTGTTTCTTTTGGGAGAATTTCACACAAATATTTAAAAATATACTACTGAAATAAGTAATACTACCTAATGTGTCACTTTTAATTACTGTTATGATAATTGTAATATTTTTTTTCAATTATTAGAGGATTTATATAATTTACTTACATCTTAAAACTATAACTAGCTACAACCTCTGGACTCTAGACTTGTTCACAATGGTTAAGATACATACATCTAGTATTTTAAATATTGCTCTACAGCTTGAAGTTTGAGTTCAATAATGTTAAAGTTTAAAGTTCTGAAGTAAGATGGAAGCATAAACACTAACCTTCAACACCACTTCTGTTCATCGTCATTCTTTAACTTCATAAGAATCGTAGGGCCTCAGTAAAACATTAGATATGCAAATCGGTTTGTTATAGTAGTTTCAGTTTGCCAAAAGCACAAAATATGGTTCTGTTGGTGCGGTAGGCATAATTTTATTTATTACATTAAACAATTACTATATTATTATTACTATAAACAAAAATTGATATTAGTTTATAGGTCATAATAATATATAATATAGTTCATATTAACATATATTAATACATAATAATATGAAGTAAATATATATTAATATATATGTCATTGAAGTAGACTCTGTCGGAAGACAGTTGAAGTAAGCAGCAGTATCACACCCAGATGAAGGGTAAGATTAATCATCTACAACAGTACCGGGGCCTGGACTAAATCACACCGATGGAAGTCTTAAATGACTAATAGGAACACTACCTCGATGTAATACTAATGTAGTCGCGGGGTAGAACAAGGTCTCTAGGAATGAAGGAGAGTGGTTTAGTCCGTGAGAGTCGGGCACTCACCTTCCGGGGCGCCGAATTGTGATCAGTGCATAGGTATTCCACGTCTCCTTGCTGCAAAAAAAAATATATATATATATATGTCATTTATAATTTTAATCATGTGGAAGAAAATTGAAAGTTTAGAAAGTGATTACTAATAATAAGATGAATCCACATTAAAATTGACTTTGAAGTATTTGCGAAAATTTATTTACAATTATTTGGAGGTATGATTCTACCACCTATATAATAATTAGATTACTAACGAAGGTTAATTCTATATCTGTATATAAACTACTTATAGAGCTATAAAGGACTCCTTCTTAGAATATTAGTTGGGAATATGGAAAATGTCGCTGAAGTGATTCAGACTAATACCGGAATTGAAATATCTTTAAATTTATTATATGTATCTGTCTTACTTCGGTAATCGAAACGATTTTGGAAGTTACCGCTATAAGCTTCCTAATCTCTATAACATTAAAAGTAATAATATTAAATTTAAGAGTGGAGGCAGTAAGACAGCTGGGATGAGTAGTAAAGCAGATTAAATTTGTAAACTTTAAACTATTCTGAAGAATTTAAGTCTAATGTGTGGGAATATTGACTATTTTTATTTTGAAATAGAAAACTTGAAACCAAATAGTTAGCGGGAATCAAAATTTTAAAAGAACCAATAGTTTCCGCTTAATTTATCGTTACAAATTTACTATGTCCCTTATATAATGATATATATGTAATATAAATTTCAATTGATTAGTTTATATGTAACTAAAATATAATTTTTCAAAGCTCTATTGATAAATTTTTCTACAAATTTCACTCATTTGTTTCTGGAACTGATGAAATAGTTTTTTTCTGACAAAATCTGTGTGAAAAAAACTCATTCACCTATCTCAAAAACTGAGATCGCAATTTGTCTTAAAACATGGACTCACATACTGATATATTAGAGTGGATCACGTTATAAGGGGAAAGATAAAAATAAACTTTTGAATGGGCGCACCCCCTAGGATCTTTAACTAAGCTGTTACCCAAGATCTCCAATTCATTCAAAAAGGTAATTCATTGAAATTTTGAACGCAGTTTTGTTGAAAATGACCAATCATTTATAGTACTTAGCAGAAGAACTCATGGCGGTGGCTTTCTTTAAAACCCAAATGAGCAAAAATGTTAGTAAATCTTTACATGCAGGGACAGTTTTATCCCGCTATCTCAAGAATAAACAAACGAATACAGTTTTTTGTCTTTTGCTATTTAAACTTACGATTTCAAAGAATAAATATATGTAAAAATTTTAATATAAAATATTTAATTATGTTGTGTTTCTTTATCACATTTCAAAATTCGTAAGGTGTACGCAGACTTTATTGGCTATGTGTATATTAATTCATATTATTATTATATTAATATTTATTGATTCAAAAATTTGCACAGCACTTACAAAAGTTATAGAATTTTACTTAAAATCTAAATTGACAATAACATATTTGTTGTGTGTAAGATTGACATCTTAAAAGTGGAGCATATTATTAACATTATTATTTATATAAATTCATCAATAATTAATCTTCTTTAATTTTTTAAAACAGTAACCTATATTTGTATAGGTTATAAATATTGCTACCGTTTAACAAGACTTTAACTTCTTCTTCGCACAGAAGTACTTTATCAAAAAAAATACATATATATTCTCTGAAAATTGGATATACAGCAATAATATGACATACATATGTTTGCTATTTCATGACGATTACACAAAGAATAATCACGTTCAGATATATTAAATTCTCTTCCGTTCATTATAAACAAACCGCCTCTACATTTAAAAAGTAGACACGATATGTGTAGAGTGTTTTCGAAATAAAATTTATGCATAATGTCATATTGCAGCTGTTGGCACATGTTATGAGATCCCGACCTAGCATTCGCAACAAAGGAATCGTGTTCACTCCGTATGTATAAAATTATAATTGTTTTGTGCAATAGTTTAAGGTCCATTCTCCTAAAACTGGTTATTGAAATACCCAGTTCTAAACACATATTTTCCCAATCTTTGGCCCAATATATGCTTTTGTCAATTGTAAGTTCAGCTAGTATTCAAGGAAGCCTTGTGGAGGGGTTATTAAGAATTTTTCTTACATAGGCGAAATGTGTTTGCACAATGTCTATAAAATGCGTTGGTAAACCCAGTTTATATTAATTTTTATTATGCTAGAAAAAACTATTTTTATGCTGTTTATTATTTATTTACATTATAGATTCTTATAGATTCTCATATCTTAATCCCATTATGAATACCGTAATGAACTCTTTTACTATCCTTAACAATTTTTATAAAACATGCTATCCAATATTAGCACTACAACAACAATTATCTAAAATAAAATTTTAATTAAATTAATATATGAATATATATATATATATATATAGTATATATATATATATATGCATTATAATGCATATGTATGTTATTTAGTATTGGAATTGTAACAGAGAGATAGTTATTCAATTAAAATTGATATATACATATATATAGTAATCTTAGATTTTTTTTTTCATAATCGGGGAACTTATCTAAAAGAAATTTAGATCCGGTCCAATTACCGAAAAAACTATAAGTGAAAAATGTGGCCGATTTTTTTCACAACTAAATTAATGATTCATTCAATTTCGTTGTTGAAGAACATATACTCGTAAGCAAAGGCTTTCCTCTGGGTGATATGGTAAGCGTGAGCAGTGAAGCACAGTACCGCAACTCACTGATAACAGCGGGATTTAAATACCTAAAGAGAAGCTGTGATAAATACAAAATATAATGTTACTTATTGTAAGTTGATTCACTATTTTGTTAGTAAATTAATTTTATAATAAATTATAAAAATAATTAATCAAGAATCTTTGATCTCATTTTAATCATACTCGTATCAAGTAGAACTACTCGAATAATGCCTCTGATAATGAACCCTGTTTAACACGTTGCCTGTTATCAGTTCAAAATTTATTATCATGGCATGCTCTTCAATTGATAATTTTAATATTTTTTAATAAGTTTATACTATCGAGGTAATAAAAATTTCCATTAATCAATAAAAAAGTCTGGGCATGATATTTTTTATTCATAATAAACAAAATAATTATGTGTACCGCCCAAATTTTTACATTTTTTATTTAAATAATTATTTTATATTAAATATGATTTTATTGTCAGTTATGATAATCGTGACTATTGTACTTAATAGAAACTATTATATTTAATAGAGAGGTAGTGAAACGTCAGGGTACGAGTTCAATCCTTGTTATTGTTTTGAGTCCCTTGTTATAGGCTTAAAACATTATATCCAGAAATAATTTCAAGACCTCTGATGATGAGTATATGGCAATACTCGAAACAGCTGTACTGTTCGAACCCTCACTTATAATTATTATATATTAAAAATCCCGATATTATTAATATGAAGTCCCTAAGAAATATTTTAAACTAAAAAAGTTTTTTGATTACAGAATCAAATATTATTACTATTTTTTGTGAAACATTAATTTAGTCAAAAATTTATATAAATATACATCATTAATCCAAATATTAGTGATATGGTATAGTAGTTAAAATTGTATAGATAACGCAGTTTTTATAACTTTTCGAAAAAGGGTGTTAACCTTTTAATAATTTGCAAATTAAGGGCAAAGGCCTTAGTAAAAATACTGATATATTTCCAACATAAATAGATCAGACTAAAAATCTTTTTCTTGATAAGACACTGCACTAATACGATACGAACACATTGCAGAGCGTGAAACCGCCTATCTGATCTGGTCGTAGATCCTACGATTAACAGATAATGGATCTAGTATCTGCATTTGACTTTGATTGAATGAGGTGTGAAGTTTTAAGTCAGAAGACATTATGAGCACATATTCGATCTAAAGTCGTATTGTCCCATGTCATATCTCCTAACGAAATTATGTAGTAGCCACAATAATGTATTCGGAGATCTTAAAACAATAGCCTTAAAATAAGAACTTTAAACTAAGAAAATGGACTAATTCGACAAATATTGAAACCATGGGCAGTGTCCATATATCAAATCTAAAGACGTATTATTCTAAGTCATATTATCCTGTGTCATATTTCTAAATGAAATTAGTTTGTAGATACAATAAAGTATTCAGAGATCTTGGAATTAGAGGCTTAGAGTAAAAATATGGTCCCATTGCACAATTATTGAAACCTTATACTCTTTATGTATCAAGTTATAAGTCATATTATCCTGTGCCTTATATCTTGACGAGATCACTAGATACAACAACACATTCGCAGATCTGAAAATAAAAGCCTTAGAGTAAAAAAAATTGATCCATAAGACAACTATTAAAACCTCATACTCTCCACATATCACATCAAAAGTCGTATTATCTGTGTCATATTTTTAAACTAGATCATTAGACACAAACACATATTCGGAGTTCTTAAATTTAGTTTAAAAAAAAACTTAGGTGTCAGCGCTGTCGTAGACTCGTCTAAATCTGATCTAAGCAAAATTTACTATCAAAATCGTTAACTTTGCCGTTTTCGATTGATAAATCTGGTTTAATGTATAACACTAAAGATTAACTTATAACACTCTAGATATTTTGCTAGAGTAGCAAGATTATCCTGAAAATAACAGCTGTTTTTATATGACTTGACAAATAACATGTGATTTGATTTGATATATGTATTATATTTATAAAAAATATAAATATCTACTAACACTAACACTAGAAAAATGTAAGATTACTCTAAAAATGTTCGTTTGGACAATAGAACTTGACAGTTTGAGAGTGAATCTATATTGAATCCAGATTTACCAATCAAAAATGCTATTAATAATCTAGTATTAACGTAACAATTACATGCGCAAATCAATATTTGTTTCTCACTAATTATTTCATAATAAATATTATTTATTACATTAAATGTATGTATTTATAAGTTGATATATAGATATATATTTAATAATTAAATATATATTTATATTCATTTAAAAAGTGTCCAAATCTCATTGTTATACTATGTTCAGACAGTCAAATTTCCTTAATTTCGTAAAAAGGAAATGAAGTTAATTTCGAAAGTGTTCATACTGTCCCAAATTAGGGAAATCATATGTTTTTTGTTTACAAAAATTACATGCTCTAAACACCATTTCTATCTGGGAAATTTTAGAAGTTGATTATTATAACTATGAAGAATGGCATTCAGTATTTTTATTACCTTTAGTGGATTTCATGTACGTGAATTATTATTTTTTACTCTATTTTAAATTGATAACAGTTACAGTTCTTTTCTCTGTATTCAAGTTTAAAAATTTCCCGGTTTTATTAAATTTAACTGTCGATGACATTTATTACAAAAAATGTCTATTTTTCGTTATTTCAACTTATCTTTTGCTGAAAATTTATCTTACGCATAGTTGCATTTGAAATGTTCCTTCATTTCAGCCTTTATTTCAACGAAATTAAGGTCATTTTTCTTAATTACATTCTAACCTCAAAACTGAATTTTTTATGAAAAAACAACTTAATTTCACTGAAACGAAGATGAAATTAAGATTCTTGCGAAATTAAGGTGTGTCTGAACATAGTATTTGTTTCAACGAAATTAATGCAATATTCCTTAATTTCGTTCTAACCTCAAAACTGAATTTTGTATGAAAAAAACAACTTAATTTCACTGAAACGAAGATGAAATTAAGATTTTTGCGAAATTAAGGTGTGACTGAACATAGTATTCATTTCAACGAAATTAAGGCCATATTTCTTAATTTCGTTCTAACCTCAAAACTGAATTTTGTATGGAAAAAACAACTTAATTTTACTGAAACAAAGATGAAATTAAGATTTTTGCGAAATTAAGGTGTGTCTGAACACAGTATTATTAATATATCGTAATTAAGTAACAAAAATCAAGTTACGAGTATATGAGTAAGTGAGTAAGTAAGTTTATATATTTAATAAATAAATATATATTTATATTTATTTAAAGACTATCTAAATCTGATTATTATTAATATATCGTAATTAAATAATAGAAATTAAGTAACGACCCTCGTTCCTGAGTGTTGGTATTGAGTGTATTTTATGTTTTTGGCGCTCTATTATTTGGGGTTGTTGTGTCTGATGGCGGCAAGTTGTGGCATGTAACGGTTTATTCCAAATGATTGTGAGGGGTTGAATTGTTTTGTTTACTATAAATCTGATTCAGTATCCAACGCGTTGCCTCATGGTACAAACGTTCATACGGTAGACAGAACAGAAATAATCCAAGAGTGGCGGCGATAATCAACACAAAACCAAAAACAATATTTCACTTTCATATCAATTCACCGCAATCAGAACAACTCGGGCCGCATCAAAATAGTGTAAGTTTATTTACAAAAACAATAAACAAAAAAACAATATTAAAACTAAAACTAAAATAAAAATAAAAATAAAAATAAACAATAATAAATAATATTTTAAATTAATTGCCATTGGCTGGCGTGTGTTATTCTTGTCTGAAAAATGATTTCAAAATGAATTTGAAACCAAAAAATTTACAGATTAAAGTTGCGCCAAATATTAATAGGCAATAAAAAGAAAAAATTTACAATATTTTAAATAAATTTGTTTGATTTTTAATTTTCAATTTGAAATTATAATATTCAATTTTGTCCCAAAATTAATTTTGTAATAACGAAATTTATTGTGTGCACATGAAACGAAATTTGCTTAAGTTGGCAAAATTTCAAATTAAAAATGAAACTTTTATGTTTCATTTTATTTGCTAATACGAAATACACAGAAAAAGAATAAATAACACAATACAAAAATATTAGAATTGTTATATACATAGTACATACTTACATATGTGTTACATATTTAATTAAAAATAATTAAGCGGAAAATTTAGCATTCAAATTTGGCGCTCAACCGCACGAGCTGTTCTTTTCGCAGCAGTGTGCGGTGCAGTTTTATGCAATTTTGTGGTAAACTGATAGGCGCGTTTCCTCCCATAGAGACCGCACCATGTCAATTAATCCACTGTTCTGTTGCGGTCTCAGTATTTCAGCATTTCAATACTGAAATTTGTGGTTATCCAGTACTTAAATTGTAGGCTTTTTTATATTTCTTTCCCTTGCCTTTCCCGTCAGTCAGTGTTTTTTTTTTTGGTGCGTGTGCTTAACTCTTTAGAGGGTAAATGTAATTTTAATATGATTGACCCATAAAAAATGCTAAAAGTGTCATATAAAGCACCTGAACTCAAGCACGCAATATTTAAAAATAATATTCGTATTATGCCGGTATCATATTCCATTTACATCACAGAATTTAGTTCTATTATTATTTCGATTATTTTTTTTATTAAACAGTGATTATAATTCAATTATTTTTGGATTTCTTAAAATAGTTCTATATTAAATTGATTTTTAACGTCCATTTTGACGAAACTAAATTCTAAATATAAACTATCGTTTTCAATAGAGAGTTTTGTGTCTACTGTTCGACTAATAGTCGAATAGCAGTCAAATAACCAGATAGTGAAATATGGTAGTAGTAGTATTTGATTCATTTATACAAAAACTACTACCAAAACACATCTCTAGCCTACAGACAAATAGTTTTAACCAAAGAAACTAAATTCTAAATATAAACTATCGTTTTTAATAGAAAGATGTTTGTCTACTGTTCGACAAATAGTCGAATATTAGTCAAATAGTAGTAGTATTTGCTTCATCTATACAAAAACTACTACCAAAACACATCTGACAAATAGTTTTGACCAAAGAAACTAAATTCTTAGTTTATATGTATTGTTTTCAATAGAGAGGTTTTTGTCTATTGTTCGACGAATAGTCAAATAGTAGTAAAATAGTCGAATAGAAGTAGTATTTGATTCATCTATACCAAAACTACTACCAAAGCACATCTGTAATTTAAAATATTTTTTTGTGACTTGAATGTTAATAATACAGAGATTTTAATAATAATTATTAGAGAAATTTCGAACAGTAGTGAAATTGTAACAACAAAATTTTTTTATTATTTTTAATTCATTAAATTTTTAACTAGCAATACAGCTGTTTTGAATATTGCAAAATAAATTATTAAAATAATTTTCAAATTAAAAGAAATTGAATAGTTAGTTAGTTACTTAGTGGATGAAGGAAGGAGTCCTCCTCAATTAGCTAAGAAAGCTGTTATGAATCCACAAATCCTCAAAATAGTGGGTAGTAGAGAGAAAGTCAAGCTAGAACCAGCCAGAAGTATTTATAAAGACACGAATCTGGTCAATGCTAATGCTAATGATCGTCGAGATTGTTGAAAGAGGGGGACCCTAGAAACTTAAGTCTAGTGAAGAAATTGAATAGTCAAATAACAATTCGACTGACAGTAATGTGTTAAAGACGTTATTCATTTGATATATCATTAAATTCTAGTACTGGTTCTAGTAGATGTTCTGGAATTATTAAATTGTCAAATTACAGTGATGTCTAAAAGACGTTATTCATTTCATGTATCATCAAAGTCTAGAACTGGTTCTAGTAGATGTTCTGCGAATTATTAAATTGTCAAACTTTAAAATAACATGTTAAGTTTGATTTTTTTTTGTCGTATGTGACGCGTTTTATGACGAAAAGAAAACTAGAAGGGTTCGAACAGTAATTAAGAAACATCAACAAAAATTTAATTAATTTATTGCAATTTGGCTGACCATACAGTTGCTTAAAATATTGTTAAATAAATTTTTGAAATAATGTTTAAATTAAAAGAAATTGAATAGTTCAAATAATAATTTAACTGTCAGTGACGTTTAAAAGACGTTATTCGTTTGTTATGTGAAGTCTAGAACTGGTTCCAGTAGACGTCGTGCTCCATGCGAATAATTAAGTTGTCAAACTTCAAAAATATATGTTATTTCTCTATGTTTTCACAGGATTATCGAATAAGAGTTTAATTCTGTTGTGAGACTGTACAGGAAGAATAAAATTATACTTATATACTGTTCCAATAACCGGTAAACGTTAGAAGGTATCTATCTTCTATAGGTTCTTACTTAAATACCTATTGTCTGCATTCGTTTTATTAAACCGACTCAATAGTTTTGCAGTCGGTCTCTCAGTCCTAAGAGAAATTCTTATAATTACACACTTTAAAACATCTCACTGGTATCACGATTGACACACTTTATAAAGACCAAGTAAATTTTTCTTTCATGAATACTGTTCAACTGCCCTAATGATTACCAATTTTGGCCACTGAAACCCGATAACGGGTTTTGGCCCGACGCATGTACGAATATTACTGAAAGATATTTAGATATATTAGATAATGTCTTTATCGATAGCAAATCATTAGAACATAATTTTGGATTAAAAACAGAGTTAGTGAAGTTTTTGGAGAGTGGAGATTTTGAATACTTGCAAGTGATATTGACATGCGTTTTTAAAAAGTATTCCTGCTGAAGATCGATAACGAGTAATAAAATTCTTGATATACAGCAAATTAGAATCCTAATTTAGGCACATATTCATTCATTAATCATATTAATTGTTAAAGTAATAAATGATCTGCGTATACATATACTCGTAAATAGTGAATATATAAGTACTACATACATTTTAAACGTCAAAGCGAGTTCATAATTTTTTTGATTATTCATCAAAATGAGTTATTTATGAATTAAAATTTATTACAAATATAAGAAATCTATATGTTTATGAAAGATATTTTACGTACTATGAAAAATTTTAACCTAATCAACATAATCAACTTTTTTCCATAAAGTGTTTGAAAAAGTTATTCATAAATTCTAGCAATTGAACCAACTTTATGTTAAGAAAATAATCTATTTAAAAGATAGATGTACTGCTATAAAATTGATGCTATGAACCAAAGCATTGTTGAAAATCGGTAGCATCCATTGAGACGCTGTTCCAAATAAAATATATAAAATTCAGTTCACCCAAGAACTGAAATCAAATAATCATTTATTTTGTGTAAATTTTGCAGATTGAACTTTAAACGAACTTGAAAAGAGTGTTTTTTTCATGAAAGAAAAACATCTTTAGAGATGAACTTAATTTCTAGTTAAATAGTTTCGTAATAAAAAAAAATATTGTCGTGTTTCTAATTAAGGAAATCCACGTGCCGTTCATGACATAAGTTTATAATTACAAAATTAATTAATAATTTACGGTATGAACCATATTTTTTAAGAACAAAAACCCATTGCCCTTATGTCAATAGAGAACGATGCAGAAACCGGATATAAATGAATAAATTAAGATGACTTAAATGTGAAGAATATAAGATTTTAACAAAATAGTGTAACATACAATGCAAAAATATATATCTTTTACTAAATCATTTTTACAAGGCAATGGTATTAGTAAATTACAACTTGATACTTCATACTGCATACTTCATTATTAGAGTAAAAGTGAATTTATCTACAAATAAATGAATCAAAATCAAAATCAAAAATTGAGACCAAATATGCCATAGATAATATTAAAAATAAATTTAGATCCCTGGAAAATCTGAACACCTTTAAGGTTATGTTCAAAAACAACAGGCAATGCAACCTGTGGTCAACATTGTAATATCGTAATTAAAATACTTCGTCTTTTGATTCTGCAGAAGGGGGTGATCCAAATTTATATCAACATTTAATTTTAATTCTTCCTAGATTTAGAATAATTTCTCATATCATTAGATAAGAATCAGGGAAAAAAGAAACTTTTGGGTCTTTAGGAATAATCTATATAATAATCTATATTAGCTATTGGATTATTAAGATTTATTGTATGAGCTCATCATATAGTTACAGTAGGAATAGATGTTGATACTCGAGCTTATTTTAGATCAGTAACAATAATTACTATATGCTATATACTATATGCTATATTAGCTATTGGATTATTAAGATTTATTGTCTAAGCTCATCATATATTTATAGTAGGAATAGATGTTAATACTCGAGCTTATTTTAGATCAGTAACAATAATTACTGCAGTTCAAACTGAAATTAAAATTTTCAGTTAATTAACAACCATTCATAAAACTCAATTAAACTATTCACCTACTACTATGTGAACTATAGGATTTGAATTTTCGTTTACAGTAGGAGGATTAATAAGAGTAGTATTAGCTAATTCTTCTGTTGTTATTACATTAAATGATACTTATTATATTGTAGCTCACTTTCATTATGTGTTATCGATAGGAGCTGTATTTGCTATTATAGCAGGATTTATTTATTGATACCCTCTTTTTACAGGATTATATGTAAATGCAAAACTTTTAAAAAGTCACTTCTTAATTATATATATTCGGGTTAATTTAATATTTTTTCCTCAACATTTTTTAGGATTAGCAGGGATGCCACGATGATATTTTAATTATCCTGATGCTTATACTATATGAAATATTATTTTAACTATTGCATCTACAATTTCGTTATTAATTATTATTATAATAACAATTCATTTTTAAAGTCTAACAAGTTCATTTCAGTCGCCTTTATAGTTTAATCTAACTAGCTGTAAATCATGTATAGACCCCTTAGGTCCTAGAAATATCAATGTGAATTGATTGTCTAGATTTTGTAATATACATTTTTACAAATTTAAAGAGTGTTTAACAGTCTTCTCCTGAAACGGAGACACCAATGCATTTTTTAAAGATTTTTTAAAGCGTGTTTTTAGATGAGATCTTAATGGGATTTGAATTCAGACTCCCTAGTTCTATAACATTCGCTTTATCCTACCATAGTGATCTGTTACATTTGTAGTCATGTTAGAAAATTATTCACAGCATTGATGTATCATCAATAGTTTTAATCCCTATAATTTTAATTTGGTTAATTTGAAAGAAAATATGTTACTCATACGCCTAGAGCAACCATTCTTTCGTTGAAGGTTTTTAAACATAAATTTTAAAATTTTTTAAATTGTTTTGTTTTTAATATAAGTTATTAAATTTAATGTCAGTTATGACAAACATGACTATTTTATTGAATATAAACTTCCATATTTAGTAGAGAGGCTTCGAAAAGTCTCAGTAATGAACTAATTATTTTTGTTCAACTATTTTTACGATTGTAGTAAATGAAGTGTAGTCCTAATTTTACTTCATTCTTACTTTTAAAAATAAATAAATAAATAAATAAGTAAATAGAGCTATCGCTCTATGCTGACGACACTTGTATTGTGTACTCAGACAAAATAGCCTGCAATGTCTCCAATACCATACAGGGTCACATTGACGTGTTTGTTCAGTATTTTAAAAAGTGGAAAATAAAACTGAACGCAGAAAAGACTCGGGCAATTTTTATTACCAGGAAGCGCCGCCAAGCTCCCAGAAAATTAAAGGTAGAAGAACAAGAAATAGAATGGGCCGATACTCTCAAATACCTAGGCATAACCTTTGATAACAAGCACTCCTGGAAAGCACATTTCAAGTCCAAACGAGCTCAAGCTGCCCGAATATTACACTCCCTTCAACCGCTTATCAGCAGCAAAAAACTCAACATAAAGAATATAGTTAGCATATTTAAGCAAATTATTAAACCAGGACTACTCTATGGCAGTATAGCGTTTTGCCAAGCGTCAAGCTCAACTTTAAAAATTCTTCAAAGAGGGCAAAATATTGCCTTAAAAAAACTGGTTAACGCCCCATGGTATGTAAGAGGAGCCGATATCCACAGAGATCTGAGAGTGAATTCAGTTAAAAAATACATTAAAGATCGTGCTCTGAAACTGTTCAATACAATTGACAGTCACAATAATCCAACACTCGGTATCCTAAAAATACAGCGAAATTTGATAAACACAGGCAGATACAAAGACATCAGATCCATCATATTATAAAGCCTCGTAAAGCCCCGTATTTAGTGTGACTTAAAACTGTCCACAGATAAAATAGAGTAAATGGCTGATTCACCAACTCAGACATCTGAATATCAATATATTATATGTATATATTATATATATATATTATATAAATTATGTATTATATATATATATGTTATATATTTTTAATAGTTCCGGCTCGTTTTCGCGATGCGAAGTAATCGAAATTAGCAATAACCGTTTTTTCGATTGCAGTAACTGAATACCAATTATCATATTTTTATTATTGCTGTGCTGATACTGCAACCGTCTGGGTTTAGAGTAGAACCTACTTTATAGGGTTTTATTACCTCTTTCGTAAGGGTATACATTACCAGGTGTCTATTTCGTTTGTGCTTTAGCGCAGGACATTCTAACAGCACATATGTGGCTGACTCCTCATTCTCTTCGCAGAATCTAGAGTTTGCATCCGTAAATATACACAATCAATTATCATAAGTGTGATTACAAAATAAAAACAGTTGACACATTTTTCGCCATAAGCGAAAAAATATATTGTGTTATATTTAAATATATTAAATATAAAAAAAACATGATGCTACTGAGACCGTGTGTGAGTTCGAGTAAATTAATGGTAAATTAAGGGAAATAGTAAATTATGTCGGTATGGCAGCGAATGTTAATATTTACCAGAATTTCAAGTAGGGTAAATTAGATAAAAATT
Organism: Teleopsis dalmanni; assembly: GCF_002237135.1. NCBI lineage: Eukaryota > Metazoa > Arthropoda > Insecta > Diptera > Diopsidae > Teleopsis > Teleopsis dalmanni. Next base: position 77,865,112 of record NC_051847.1, on the reverse strand, counting down.
AGAAAAATTAGGTGTTACCATTGTGAAAATTTTACAGGATGTTTAATAAATAAATTTAGAAACTTTTAACCAAAAACAATAAATAATTGCAACAAATAAATAAATAAATATTTACATAAGTGCAGTGCAAAATATTCCTAGGTAATTTCAATTTACTTTACCTCAATTTACTCGAACTGGCACACGGCCTAAGTGATGAATATGCAATTAAGTGATTTCATTACCAAATTTGCATTTCATTATTTGAAAGATATTTCTATCTTGATTTTGTTTTGTATTCACACAATAAAAATCTTAAATTACTTATAGATAAAAATATATTATTAAACAAAATGCTAGTGAATCGTTTAAAAGAATTTATAAATTTGTAGCTAATTCTGTTAATAGCCTAAAAAGCGATTAGTTTTGTGTGAAAACAAATATTAATTTGCATAACAAAATTATTCGTAATACAACTGCATCAAATTAAACTTTATAATTACAATGTGCCTATTGTGTTAAGTTTTTAATAAAAAAGTTATTTAAGAGAACCAATAATTAGGCGCAACAACAACTGCACTTCATTAGTGAATGTTCACATCACCTCACTTCACACTATATCTTATCAAATTTTAAAATTATATTTGCACTTGAAGTGTTATCTCGACTCTACAAGTGATAACGACTCTTCTAAACTACAAGCGATATTTAGTGTATTTATTACCGCTTCTACAGTTAAAAGTGTGTTCTAAAGTTAAATATATATTATATATATAAACGTTAAAGCTTCCCGAACTTAAACTTTATAAAATTAAATTTATGTGAGTTTTTTTTTTTATTTTACACATTTAAATAAAATAAATTATATGATATTTAAATACTGTTGAATAACCATTAAATTTAAAATAAAATTTAAAAATGCAATAAACCACAGAATTTTGTGCAAAAAGTGCCACAACAGCGCACATTCACTAAGAATCACACAATGCATACTTGCAGTATTTATGGTATTGCCGACAGGATGGAATTGTGACAAGTTTTGATTGCAATTGTTCTGATTGACTAATTCTGATATATTAAAATATCCTATGATCCATGAAAATGCAACTTACACGCACACACATCCATTCATCCATACAAACACGCATACACAATTTTACATATGGCGAAAGCACAGCACAGAAGTGTTAGCATATGGCATTTATTGTTTAAGCTACCCAATAGGAAATTTAATATATGATGCGTTGTCTATTGAATTCTCATTATGATTTTATAAGAGAATTGTTTGTTTAATTAAGTGAAGTATTGTTGTTATATTATATTTGTTTAAAATATTGAGTTAGTGCTTATGACGTTAGACAAATAATCAAAACTGTCAGTTTTGAATAAAATTATAGTTAAAGATAAAAATTAAAAATATTAAATAAAAAATTAAAAATATTTAAGTTAGTTTAAAATTAATTTAAAAACAAACAAAACAAATTATACACTCTTCACTATGTGAGTTGCTGTGACCAAAGTGTCAATGTATTATACAGAGTCCATGTACGGAGTGTCTTCATATTATTATTCTTCTGGTCGTCGCACCAAAGGTGCAGATTTCGTCAGCTGTACTTTCCATAAAGTGTAAAGACTCCAACGCCTACTTAGCCTAAGTATTTTTATACATTCGTAAGATATAAACAAACCAGGGAAACCGTTTTAAAACATTAAACTACGTTAATGGCGTTAATGTATCTCATACTGTACACCGTCTTATCTAATTCTAAAGAAATGTTCTTCCACAGAATTTTACATTCGAATAGTCCTAAAGCCGTCTCATTGCTGTTGGTTAGTGTTGAAGTTTTTACACCCTACTGAAAAACAGTCATGATAAGGTAGTTATAGATTGTATTAGTGTATAGATAGTGGTCATTAGTAGTTTCTGGGTATATGGTACAAGAGTATAATTCTTATTTTTAACAGTATAAACAACGCAACCTATAATATTACTCCATATAGAAGTAGTATCGGACGTGGTTGAAAAAACAATTATAATTTGTCGATGCAATTATCTAATATACAATTAATTTAGACGTGTTAATATATAATTATTCTAATTTATGCAACCCTTGTTATTTAGAGCTCAAGTACTTGCACTACTGCAAAATAATAAAGTTATTAGTACCAAAATACATAATTATCTTGAGAGTCAAGCAAACTATCAAGGCAGACTGTTAAATGAAAGAAAGGAATGAAAGGCATAGTTTCCTCTATATCACATTAACCATTGCTGTGTCCTATTCATATTGTGTGCTCTAAATTTTCTCGGTGACTGGTTATTTTCCAAAATTTTTTTAACCATCTCACTGGGTTACCTGACAATGCATTTTTGTTGGATTTTTCTTTTCATTTGTTATAAAAGGTTATAAAAAGTCCTGATAAATGGAGTGGTTTATAATAAATCTTTAAACTTTAAGAATTCTTATAAGTATTCTAGATTTGTGTATTTGTGTTATACCTACGTTTAAGGTAATTGCAGAGCTTCGAAGTTGTAAGACATTGGTTCCGCATGAAAGTCCAGTATTGTAATACAATGCTTATGTAGTTGAAGCTGATAATCACTTCATTTGCTTCAATTAATTTTCAAGAAGGAACAATTGTTCATTTTGGTTAATGCAATGGAAGATACCACTACCAATTACTATCAATAGTGTATACTACCAATACACTACCAATTAGTTTTGTTAGCAAAACTCGCTTTTTTGTAACCAATCCTCTGAAATTTAAGAAAAAAAGAAACTATATTACTTATTTTCTATACTGATGTTACACCTTATAAGAAGTTTCGATTCAAAAATGATCAATTGATTCATTACATAGATTGAGTTTTTCTTCAAAAACGGTTGAACAGTTGATGGCTTATTGCTACCACGGAGTGCTTTGAATATAATCGCAAAAGTAGCTTTTCATTGGATCACGCTTAAATTTTTCATACTAGCAATAACTTTTAAGACCATTTTTCATATAATAAATCTGGATACTTTTTCAAAAGAATATACCTTCTTTCAGGTATATTATTTTAGGTATATATCTATATATCTTTTAGGTATATATCACTGAAGTGAAGGATTAACTGAAGTAGACCAGAAAATGACTTGGGTCCTTCTTCATCCTTCAATTCTCGGATGTCGTTCTTGAGTTAAAGCTAAAGAGGCATCCGATCGCATAACTACATCTCTTGTTTTTGCAAGGAGCTTATGTGGCTTCAGGTTAACTGCCAAGTCATCACCAACCTAATAATGTTCCAAGACAGTCATCCTACTGCATGCCAGTGCTGGACATTGGCACAATATATGCACCGCTGTCTGCTATTATTCTAGACAGTGTCTGCAAATGTCTTCCTCAACAAGAGTTGTATTTTTGAGGTAATAGTCAAAGTTTCCATGTCCAGTAATGAATGAGGTCAGCCAACGTAGGGTGCTTCGCGAATAGCTAAGCACTTTTAATCGCTTCAAACTTGTTTTAGTCTACTTGCTGTTCTGTATATATTAAACAGTTAAAATTTTAAAATCGAGCAACCAAGGACTTTAACATACTTTTACTTTTCTTCTACGATAATATCATACCTATCTTTAAAATCAATTCTCTTTTTTGCCTATTATTTAAATTAAGTACTTCCTTCTTTGCAAACATTTTAATGAGCAAAAGTCATTTTATTATACAAGTAAGTGTCGCCTTTGCAGCCCTACTTAAATCCACTTTTAATAGAATGGACACAAATAGGCAATAGAATTGCTTTATATTCTATTCGTAGCTAAATAAAAATTCTTCAATAAGTCCCCTTAAGTCATTGCCATTGGGTTATTTCTCTGTACTCGTACTCGTTCTTCCATAAAAGTTTGTAAAAGTTCTTAAGTCAACATTTTGTGGCGCCATTGGCATGATTTGAAGTTATTGAATTCACAAACACAAACACAAACACACTTCCAATGAAAGGAAAACATAATACTGCCGACATACAATAAAGCACAACTTAGAAAATCCTATTAAGCACAGGACTTTTATTTGCCTTGTATCGATTTAATTGGATTGCTTTGAATTTCAGTTTTGTTGCATTTTTTCACTTCAGTTGAGTTAATACTCACATATGTACACATATATATTCGACTTTACTGTTGTTGTTGTATTTATTTCATTAATTTTTTTTTTTTTTTGCAAAGAGCAAATATTTATGTTAGTATTTATTATTTATTTTCTTCTTTTTTTTCTTCTTTTTTACACATAAAAGTTCGTTTTGCAAAGAACTTAAGGACATTCACATCAGCACTTTTACGTGCTTGTTTAACTTTGGTAGGTTTTGATTTGGGATTTTGTGGTAATTTTGCCAAATTGAACCAGATATTTTTTAAGTAATTTAAGATGCTTTTAATGAAAGTTTCAGAAAATATAGTTATTTAGATATACTTCAATGTTAATTACAGTATGAGTATAAACAATCTCTCTAAATAAAAATAAACTATAATACTATGTATTTATTAAGTACATACATATATGTAATATTGTGTACGTATATACTATTATTACTATTATGTACTATAATAATTTATAGGTCATTTTTGTAATAGATGATGTTTATAAATTCAAAATAAAATCTTTTCAATACTCTTCATAGCATAACAGTCCATCGTAGATAAATGAGTTTCTAAAGACTTCACTCATTCTCTATCCACCGCTATTTTATCAAATTCTTTTGGCTCAGTCTCTTAAGTTGAACCTTATTTTTTGAGAAGTTTTCTTCTTCTTTCTTAATTGACACTCTGACACTATGTTTCGTCAGTTCTTTTAAGAGGCATTCTTTCTACAGACTATGTGGTCCCACTATTTGATGCACTGAAATATCAGTACGAGTATATCTAATAATGTTTTGATTCTCTATTATTCTTGCTCAAAATAGTTGCAATTCTTTTTATACGCGTATATTTATTTCTTCTCTAAGAATGAGAATAATAAACTTTGATTACAATACATTATACTTTTTAATTTATCTATACAATAGAGAGGTTTCGAACATTAGAAAACTACAACAACAAAAACTATTTTTGTTTTATTTTAATTAATTGAATTTTTGGCTGATCATACAATTTTTTAGAGTATTGCCAAATACTCATCATCAGTGGTCTAAGGAATAATTCTTATATCTTTGCTAAATATATGGTAGTCCTTCCTCAACGTGTTTAAACAGGCAACGGTATACGTACATTAGATAAAACTTGTCACTAAATGGTCTCTTTTCTTAACTGTGATTTCTATTTATATTAGAGACGTAGGTGAGATGTCTGTTAACATTAGCACATCAGTTTGCACACAACCTAATATATCAGCACTATATACAATATTGCATATACTGAAGCTGAAGCAAAATTACATCAAAATTATATTTCAAGTTAGCTGAAAGTTTTTGTGTAAATTGAAAATTTTCACTTAACAAAAGTATTTACCTGTAAAATTTTAATTACTTTTTTTTTAAAAACCATTAAAATTTAAAAAAATTTTATGACTTTCAGCTACTCGTGCATTTAAAACACATTAAAAAGCTTCTTCAGTAACGAATTCCGATAGATAAAAATGTTAATGTTCGCATGAGATAATATTTCATTTGATGTTATTTTTTATGATTCAATGTTCTTTGCAATATTTACAAGTTTTTTGAATATGGGAGATGCACTTTCAGATTTTATTTAATAAACAGTATGAATCTGAAATTTATACAAAATTCATCTTTTTGCAAACTGCGGAAATATATAATGGGTTATACCAATAGGAGCATATAAACACCAAAAATTATATTTTAGTATATAAAAATCTTAAAAAAGTCGGTTGAAGTAGCTTGGTTGCTAAAATAAAAAGTGGTTATATATTAAAATAGAAATTAGAGTACTAAAAATGCCAATTACAACTACAGAGAACAAATGTTCTCCGGCGAGTAATATTTTTCTCTGTTCCACAACTTCGAAAAAGTCGATAAAAAAACTATTATTCAAGCAGCAAGTCTATATATTAGACAATGTTCTCTTACTAAAGTAATTGTGTTCTACCTTCGATCCTCTATTTTAAAGTGTTACGTTCGTGTGATTAGTTTAATTGAAGTTAAAGAGATATTTGCATCTAATGTAACAGATGTCATGAAAAAACATCTGAAACTTGTAGGTAATTTATCTTCCCTTCAGTTGAAAGGACAATTGATATGACCCAGAATTAATTTTAGATCAACTAATATTAATGAGTTCATTAAACATTAAAAAGAAGTAGAAAATTAGTATAAAAAATAGATTACAATTTTTTTGTGTTTTTGAAACCTTCAATACTTCGCTATTAGTAAAAAATATTTTGTAAAAAACTTAGTTACATTTTTTGCGATAGACCTGAAAAAGGTTTTAAGATATTCCTAAAAATGGAAACGTTGACCATGTTTGGGAACAAATTTGAAGAGGTTTCGGGAAACTGATTGGGCTTACCAAAATATCCAAAAAGTATCCTTCACAAAAACTATATTTAAGTCAAATATTATTTTAATAATAATTTAGACTATTTAGACACAATAGTATACTTAGATCAGGGCTGTCCAAACCAAAAACAATCACGAGCCAATACAATTCACTGTATAGATTAGAGCGCCACATAGGTCCATGATTTTTTTGGAAAAAAATAATATACGGTTATAATGTTAAATTTAGTTTTATTAATTTTTGATTAATTTAACTTTTAGAATGCTATCAATATTAACATTATTAATATTAATATTGGTGGTTCCGGGTCATGTACTTCATCATGGAAAGGGGAGTTTTTAGTATGTCAGCGATTAACGCGAATCGTGACTACCCACAGAAAGACATTTCAGCGGGTCTGTGTAGACATTTTTTGTTCCCCAGTCTCGAAAGAAAAAAAAAACATTAATATTAGTTATTGTCAGGCACAGTGCGTTGGGAAGTGAATTATTAATTAGTGAATACGTTTGATTTTTATAAAATTCATAGTTGAAAACGCAATTTCGCAGAGATAGGTACTATTCATCGTCAACTCATTTTTTAACCAAAATTGATTGATTTAGGGAAACGCTTGCCAAGGAGCTTTAAAACTAAATAAATAATATAATTTGACCAAAATATACCAAAAGAAAATTTGCGTAATTGTGGTAGACATGTTTCTATGTCATGGGCTACAAAAACGTGGGCTATAGGCCATGTTTTGAACAGCTCCAGCTTAGTGGTAGAAGTGTGTGAGTGATGACATTAGTTTTTGGAGTATGAATTAAGTCTTGTTTAATATAGGTTTTTATAATATATAGAATTACAACTAAAATAGAGTCTAAAAAAAATAAATCCACTTAATAAATACTGTTTTCATAACTATAAAAATCTTAAAGTAACAGTGCTAACTCCAATTAGTTTATTAAGATAAATAAGTAAATGCATTTATCAAACTAGTTGAACAACCCTGTACTCACACATTAAACTTTAAAGAGAATTCAAAACGCAAAGCAGCCACCCAAACAAACAAAAGCACATACACACATACAAACATAAATTGTAAAACTTTTGTAGGTAAACGGAAATGCAACACAGTAAAAATGCCATAAAAAGCTGCAGCCAATTAAAATGAAACCATAGCAACATGCCACGATGCAGCACCGATGCTGATTGTGCTCATGTATTGAAAAGCGTATGGGATGAGTGTAGATGTACACTCATCTATATTACTTATGTACTCGAACTAAAATGTACAAAAACATAACAACGCAGTTGCAGTGTAAACAGCCTCATGCAACAGTGCACAATTTGCAATATCAGCAGCAAAAGCAACAGCAACAGCAGTTGCAACAACAACAATATTTAAGTATCAACATGTGATGAGCAATTTCCGTTATATCTTCTTGCTTTACATTTTGGTTTTGTTTTTTTTCTCAATATTTCAAAATTAAATTCATTCAATGGAAATGCTTCATGAAGTGAAAAATGAACCACAGTGGCAGCAGCTGCCTTTAATTATGTGCAGCAATGAAAGGCATTGAGTTGCCATATCAATGGAATCAAAAAAAAAAACAAAAAAAATAATATTTGTATGTATACATGCAATTGACATTAAACTTTAATATATATTAAATTAAATAAAAGCAGTTTCAATTAAAATGAACTTAATTAAATTATGGTATATTTAAACATGAATAACAGTTGACATTTAATTAAATTCTCATTAAAACCACTACACCGCATTGCACACAATCGCCAACCCATACACACATACACACACACAAACAATAAATTTTGTAACATGTGCAGCCTTATCGACGACATGACAGCCATTTTTAAAATTGAAATTGTTATTATCTGTGTGCCGGCTGTGTGGATTCATTCTTGCGGAAATATTCAATGCCGTGTGTCAGTGCGTTTGTTGGTGTGTGCGTGTGTGTGTGTGTAAAAATCTGCAGCAGTTTGAAAACAATAAACTTAAGTCGGCTAATCTGCAGTGAGAAATATGCTGTCTGACAGCATACCAAAGCGCAAAAACAAAAACACAATAATCATTCAGCCAACAACAAAAACAATGTTTGCATTTTTGCCGCCGTTTATTGTCTTGCCAAGAGCGAATATTTTTCTGATTGTTTTTATTTTTATTTGTTTTTGTGTGCCTGCCGGGCACACAGCCACACAATACCAGCATGCGACGCCCTAACGCCTTTGAAATACCCCACTCGCAGTAACACAGCACAACACAACACAGCACAACAAAGCGCATTGCAAGCCCCTTAAGCAAGTTATGTGAGCAACAGTGATGATGCGCTATGGGGGAAAGAGCAACTTGACAACACAATGACACTTTTGTTTATCATCCTTTCAAAATAAGTACAAAATGAAATGCTTTCCATGGAGTGACTTGCTTTTCTATGCTTGAAAAGAAGTCGCTACTTGGTAGATTGTTTGCTGAGTAATGCGGGGCTAAGCGCTTTCCATGGGAAAAACGAAAACGACTTTTAAATTTCTTAAGTTGAGGAAGTTTTTAAGATTTCCAAGGAAATGAAATTGTTGGTTTTTTTAATTTGGGAAAATTTTTAAATTACTTGTTTTGATTAATAATTTTTAAATGTTGTGCTATTAACTTTGATTTTAACGTCAGTTATGACGGTAGTGACTATTTAAGTTAATAAAAACTACTGTTTTAAATAGTGAGGTTTCGAACAGTAGTGAATTGTAACAACAAAAATTTTATTTATTTTTAATTAGTTTTATTTTTGGCTGATCATACAGCTGTTTCGAGTATTACCAATTTTGTACTATATTATCTTATGAGACTTATTCAAGACAAAGTTATTAAGAGATTTTTGCAGAGATTTATTTCTATTGCTAGTCTGCAGAATTAGTTGGTTCTAATACGTTTTACATAAAATTTATTAAAACATATTTATATAAACCCATTTCTACAAAAATGCTGTCCGACTACAAGTTATTATTATTATTTATGATAGGTTTTAGAAAAAAGTGAGGACATTTTTCAAAAGCTGGCGTAGTTTCAGTACTAAATATTTTTTTACAATGATACTTGCAACGTCTTGCAGTATTATTTTGATTACACTAATTAACAACTAAAAATTTCCAAACAGCTGTTTTATATGACTTGACAAATAAAGTGTGATTTGTTTCGTTATATGTATTTATAAAAAAATATAAATGTCTACTCACACTACTACAAATATCTTAGATTACTCTAACAATTTTCGATGTTAGAAAACTTCACTTTGCTATACATAAAACTATACTTTATTAGGTTAGCCTTAAATAAAATAACATTAACATCTTATTAATATCTAAGCTGTTGAAATACAATCACGAAAATCCACTCCTGACAAGTCTAATGTATTCAGTCACATTTACATACAATAGCATAACGAATATACATATATACACATCAATCTTTCAAGGATTTCCTACCATTTTTTGCAATTTAATTTCAATTTTAATGACATTGTTTCTGATTTATGGTAAAAAATTTGCGGAAAATAAGGAAAAACAAATTTATTTGAAAAAAGAAAACTGTACTGTTGCACGGCAGTAATTCTGGAAAATTTAAATAAAAAATATGAGCAGACATTTGAAGTGAAAGACACAATAAAATCAATAAAATTACACAAAGCAGAAAAACGGAAGTACAATTATTGTGTAATATTGTCTCACATCGATAGATTGCTGTTCTCTATATTGTTGTTACTTCCTCCTTTCCTTCTTTCCAGTTTTTCTAATTTTACGGATCTGCTGTACATCGCCAAAGGCACTGCAATCAAGTATTTGTGTTTGTAGATGCTGTTATCTTCCAGAGGTTTAATAATGACATTTTGTTGGTTGAATGATGCTTTAAGTCACTTAAAAGTCATAAGTCTCAAGAGTGCTTAGGAGTAATAGCTTTAAGAAAATATTTTTGAATTAATAATAGTAATGACGTCACAAAAATGCTTTTGTTATGATTGTCTTTAGTGCGTTTCCATTGCCTTTGTTAAAGCAGGTTATTTAACTGAGGTTGTTAATGAAATTAGATTAATCATATAAAGAGTTTTCGTGCTTTTTAGCTTAGTAAGCACAAATTTAGGGAAATTACACCAAAAATATCGAATACAACATTGCAAAATATATTTCCCAAAAGGGCAATTATCGAAATTTGATATATGAAATCATAACTAAATAACAAAAACAAGAGGTAACCATTTTTCAAAATGTTTATATTTTATAAATAAAATATATAATTGAGATATAAAAATATATAAATATATTTGTATATAAAATATATATATGATATCCTAATACAATATCAATAAATATAGTATATATTTTGTCAGAAAGATATGCTGGGCTTTAAACTATACTTCTGTATAGTTTCGAGTAAATTGATGGTAAATTGAGGGAAATAGTAAATTATGTCGGTATGTTAGCGAATGTTGGTATTTACCAGAATTTCGGGTAGGGTAAATTAGATATTAATTAGGCAAATTAGGTATTTTTACCATTGTGAAAATTTTATAAGATGCTGATTCTGAGCTTCACATTTGGCAGGACACGAGTTCGATTCCTGGTACTGCAGTCTCAAAAATAATTATTTACGAATAATTAAATACAAAAATTATTTCCAAGACCACTGATGATGGGTATATGGCAATACTCGAAACAGCTGTATGGTCAGCCAAAAATTCAATTAATTAAAATAATATAAATAATAAATTTTTGTTGTTGTATTGCACTACTGTTCGAAAAAACCTCTTTATAAGATGTTTAATAAATAAATAAATAAATTTGGAAACTTTTAACCAAAAATAATAAATAAGTGTAATAAATAAATATTTACATAAGTGCAGTGCAAAAAATCCCTAGGAATTTTCAATTTCCTTTACCTCAATTTACTCGAACTCGCACACGACCTTATTATTATATTTCAACAAAGCTTATAATTACATGCGTATTTTTCTTAAGTTCTTTAGACTGTTTGAATTAAAATTAATACAGGAAGCTGAGGAAAGGAAGGTAATTATATTTCTTCCTTTCTGTTCCTAGTTGGGTAGCAAGAATATACGTATGTGCAGTCTTTTAAATAACATCGCTAATATTGTCCAGGTATCTAAAGGTAGTTCTTATTGATAGTCCAAAATAAATTGTAGCTGCCAAATCACACGATATTCAAATCTCTGATCAATTGAATAACATCAACATATCTAAAGGTAATAATTATTGATAGGCTAACATAACTTACAGCTGTGAAAGCACACAATATCCAAATGATATGACATGCTACAAAAGTATCATCAGCGATATTCTAACACTTGGATATATTAAATTTACCCAACGACCTATTTTTAATTCATATGAGCGTAGATCATATCGTGGACTATATATGATTTCGACACATATCAAAAATATGTATTTTCAACAATGTATAACACCTTTTAGCTTATTTGCTACTATATCCGAATTAAATATTAATTACATTTTTCATAAGTTTTTTGATTATTACTAATTATAATAAAAAATGTTTTTTTTAATAAAAAATTTACACTTATTAATTTGTGTTAAATATTGTAACTATATTTTAATTTTCATAAATCCATTTATCGTCTTTAATTCTCTAGATTTTAACAAAGTTTCTATAATAAATTTATGTAATTTTGGTTTTTTAAACCAAAATGAAGTTGATATGATGCTCATCTCTGAAACTCACTTAACTAATAGAAACTACTTTTTTATACCAAACTATATATTTTACAAAACAAATCATCCTGACGGCAAAGCACATGAAGGTACGGGAATTTTAGTCCGAAGAAGATTAACACACTATTTTGTGAGCTCATGTGCTGAAAATTTTCTTCAAGCAACTTCAGTGTGCATACAATGCTTTACCTAAAACCTTACCCTATCAGCAGTGTATTGCCCCCCTCGCTTTATACTAAACGAAATGCAGTACCTTGAATTCTTCAAAACTTTGGGAGAAAAATTCATTGCTGCAGGAGACTACAATGCAAAACACACTTTTTGGGGCTCTCGGATCTGCAATCCTAAAGATCAAAAAGTCTTTAACGTGGTAACAAACAAGAACAACAAACTAGATGTCGCATCACCCGGGCATCCTACGTATTGGCCATCAGACAACAACAAAATCCCAGATCTTATTGATTTCGCTGTAACGAATGGTATTCGTCGTGACTCCATTTCGGTGTATACAAGTTATGAATTATCATCGTATCATTCTCCAATCTTCCTAATAGTTCATGAAGAACCCCAACTAATTCAAGGTCCACAAAGACTTACAACTCAAAACACCAACTGACTGAAATTTAAGAAATACATAAGTACTCACGTTCATACCAATTACAAAATTAAAAACAAATATCAGGTAGATGATGCAGTACAAGTATTCAACATGATTCTCTCGTCAACTGCCGAAATTTCTACATCACAAAATTTGCCTTCTCAGGTAAGAAAGCAGCATCTTAGCAACAGTAAAATTGAAAGACTCCTAGCCGAAAAAAGCAAACTTCGTCGAGAATGGCCACAAAATAGATACCCATCAACCAAATCTAAATTAAAAGAAGCCGTAAATCGACTAAAGAGTGCTCTTGCAAGAGACAAAGAAAACAAACAATATGAATATATTAAGAAGCTGTCCCCAAACACGGCTAACAAAGGATCACTCTGAAAGGCTCATCAAACTATAAAAACACCTATTGAAGCAGTGCCTCCGTTAAGAAACTCCAGCGGTGAATGGGCGCGCAGCGAAGAAGAAAAATCTAATGTATTTGCTAATCATCTCAGTCAAATTTTTCAACCAAATCCCTCCAATTATTATATTCATAGCCATTATTCGGTTGTATGAGATCCAATATTATATAGATATATAAAAAATACAGTAAGGATACATGAAAGAAATAGAATAGGTTTTAAAATTATTTTATAATACTTAGAATAAGAAAATAATTAAATTGTTTCTTTCTTTTCATATTATAACTGTGTAAATTTATGTAGAAAATTAGTTCTGAATTTAATAACATTTAAATAAATTTTGAAATAAAATATTCGCAAAATGTATATATAAATTATTTGAATAAATAACTAAGTAATTTTCCTGATTTACTTTAAAATTCATTTAATTCGTTTTTTATTCTATTCTATTTTGTCAAAACTTTTAAGTTTCATACGTTTCATTTTGTCCTTCACTAACTTTTTCCAACATCTATAGTTTCCTTTACTTCCTTCGACTTCTGAAATACTTAGTTTTAATCAAAACTGATTTATTCCGCAAACAAACTTTGTTTGCAGAAAGTTTTGACAGCAAGAAAATTTTATGTGAAGGAAATAATCCTGTAGTGCGACGTTTTGCCAACAGGATATGAAAGTCATTAAAGAGCTTAATTGATGTTGATGACTTAATTGAAATGATGAAAGTGAATGGAATAAAGAAAAATTTGGAATAAAAAACCATATTGTACAAATAAATAATCATTTATTGAAGGCCAAATCAATATTATATATATATTACCTGATGTTTTATGTTTGTTACTATAACATCATTTATAAGTTCGATGAACCATCGGATTAGGATCAAGCTTATGAATTTTATTTAAAATATATATGATTTTTGAAATTTTTCATTGGTTTAAAGCATTTTGACTGACGTTACTTTTTCTATTTACAAAACCCCGACATATTAGATTCAAAACTCTTTTTACTTAAGTGAAGAGAAGTCAGTATAGCTCGTGTAGTAACTGAAAATGCAAATTTCAGATGGTTAGGATACGATCTCCGTGTATGAATTTGTGTACAGAATAGTACTCATGAGCCAATAAAAGAAAAAGTGTTAACAGTCTATATAATATTGGATTATTAGTATATTAGTATACGATCTTCGTGTATGAAGTTGGGTACAGAATAGTAATCATGAGCCAATAAAAGAAAAAGTACTAACAGCCTATATAATATTGGATTATTAGTATATTTAAAAGAAGAAATTACCAATAAAATCGTTGTCTCAAAGAGTATAAAAGTATGTTTATTATGAAAATGGACCGTATTCCAAACTGATAGCCATATATTAATTAGAATTCTAATTACTTAGTCATCTACCATAACTACTCCTAGCGACTACCATCTACTTGAAAAGATATCTCATGGAAAAAAAATTACTTCAACAAAGAAGCCATATCCAAAGCAAATATGTTTTTGAGTTGAAAAATACTTTTATTTTTCAATACTGATTTACTGTAGGTGGAAAGAATGTGAGACTTTAACTCATTGAAATCACCTCTTAGGAATTATTGGAGATGATTTCCATGGCAATGTGGAAACTTCATTTCAGTAATCAGGAGAGAGAGATAAGAGTAGGCGGCTTAGTACCTAGGAAACTAAATTTATCTACGTCAGAAAGTATGGTTATGGCGTATAAGTAGATTGGGAATAGGTAAAGGGGGTGGGGTTATAAGCACGAAAATTGGGTTGAAGAATATGTATAACATATATATATAAATAATTGTCTGATATGTATTTATGACTATTATTATTATCATACGTAAGTTCT
>NC_051847.1:77827150-77849949 GCF_002237135.1 Teleopsis dalmanni | reverse complement strand
CAGTGGCGTAACTACATTTTTTAGGCCTGTAAGCAAATTCTAACTAAGGGGCCCCTACCAACATACTATGGGGCCCCTCTTTTTATACTCTTTACACGAAAAAATGTGAAAAGGGTATATAAGGTTTGTCAAGATTTTCGTAACGCATTAAAGAAAACGTCGGAAATACCATTAAGTATATATCAGTACAATATATATATATACTTTTTCAGTTCAAACTACTCTCTCAGCTTTTGAACTCTTTGAATGAAACTTTACACACATACTTTTCGGGAGCCAACCCTGTTCACCATTTGATTTGATTGAAATTGGACGTCTATTTCTTGTAGCTGTGATATAAACTTAACAATCGGATATGAGGTTTCTCCGTTTTTAATAAAGGTATTCAAATGGAATTTGGTGTATACAGTACTGATATTTGCAAAAGACAACGTACAAAATTATTTTCAAATGGGTTTTAATCTAGATATAGCTTCCATATAAACTCTCGATTAAGACACATATTTTTCTTAGAAAAACTTTTTTATTTTATAAATAGGTTTAATATTTTATTTGAAGTACATACATATTATGTACTTTAAATTTAAAATTTACGTATCTTTTAAAAAATGCAATATGAAGTTATTCCAACAAAAACGTTTCGTCCCACTTTTGAGAATTTATTAAAAATAAATACAATGAATACAAAAATTTATAGTGGGGCCCCCTAAATTCGGGGGCCCGAAAGCGTTGCTTCCAGTTGCTTCCCTGTAGTTACGCCACTGCAGCAGAGTCACCTAGTGAGAAGTGCTGCGCTATATCAAAATCTGATAACGAATTGTTATGAACAAATAAATATTGAATGCATATGTAGAAGTTACATTTAGGAATCTTTGTTTAGTTATATATCCTAAAAATTCACCAGATAATTCGTGACTATACAATATGAAGAATAATGGAATGGGTTATAGGAACCTATCGCTAAAGCATAACTCTATGTACATAAGGCATACGCCTTGAATATCAATACGACCATTGATATTTCTAATGGTCTTGATGGCATTTTTAAAAGAGTTAAAAATTATTGTAGCAATCTGATTAAAAACAATTTTAAGGACACTCCAGATGATCACAATTAAATCGACTACATCTGTTTAACCAACAAAATATTTTATATATATATTACATTTATATTTAGAGAGATTTTTGGAGAGTGCACAAAAATATTTATAACAGTTGGAAAAACTATAGCTGTGGGGTGATAAATAAGAATTTTGCTTGGACTACATTTGTTTAACCAATGAAAAACTTAATATATATATTGTATGTATATTTGTCTTAAAGATGTTTGAACATACAGAAAAATTGAAGAATTTGGTAAATGTTTTTATGAAAGTCGGAAAAATTTTTGCAGCAGTGTGATTAATAAGGATTTCAATGATACTCTGTTTTCTCAATCACATACACTACATTTGTTTAGCCAAAGAAACATTTTCTTTATATATTACACATTTTTTTTCAAAAAGTTTGGACATACTGAAAGAAATGATTGACGTGGTGAAAATGTTCGAAAGTATACCAAAAATCAGATTAAAAATAAATACTTATAAATTCAAACCTCACGAAATTAATCTATTGAATATAAATTCTAACTTAAGTGCAATGAACATTAGCCCGTGGAACTATTTCTGTAATGGGTCTGCAAGAAATAAAACCGATATTCCTCTGAAATAATCAAAAACAAACCTTCTCAATATATATTATTCTATTACTACCAATTTATTTTTATTTAAGCCAACCCAAAAAAATAGAACATATAGTCCTCGCATTCGCTGGACTCTCGGGAAATCGTCTGCTTTCGTCTCACAAGTCAGTTTGGATATAAACTCCACGGTTCATCATAATTTCGTTAAGGCCTCAATGTATACGTTTCTTTTACGAAATACAAATTTATGGTGTAAGAGCTACCGTGTCATATCTCTCCGATCGCTATGCCATTGCTTCTGAAAAGTTTTTTATATAGAATGAAAGTAAATTATGTGATCAATTTTATTAATTGATTGAAAAATAAAAATAAATCTTAATTAATTGGAATCCAATAAATATTTTTATTTGAATATCAGATATGGTACTAATATTATATGCAAATTTATGTAAATAAAAAAATATGAAAAATATATAATAAATTAAAAAAAAAATTATCCATAAATTTTGGTTTAAAATTATATATGCAAGGCATTTGCTTGAAAATGTTTACCTTAAAATTGCTACTTTCCAAAATTAAAAAGTAATACGAAAATAGTCAAAATATGCGAACACCTGCTAAATTCTTTGGCCTCTAATATTATATATTTAGCTATAGCGAAACAAAAAATAATTGTTTAAATTTTTAAAATTGTTATGAACATTTTTGTTCATTGTTTTCTATATCTTTAATGAACATTTAAGATATTTCAGAAATTCATTAGCGATGCATGAAAAACATGATTGTCTGCCATACTAAACTGTTAATCAGTAATATATAATAAATTTTTATTTAATTATTATTTATAAGTATAAATTTATTTGATTTGAATTGTTTTTTATTATATTTAAATTTAATTAGTATTACTTTTTTAATATCGAGTTTAAAGGTTTTCAGGTCATATACTTTTCCAGTTTTTTGTCATATATTTATTTTTTACATTAATTTTATACGAGGGTTATACCTTATAAAAAGCACTTGATTGTCAAGTGTCGATTCAATGTATTTTTATAACATATATGGATTTAAATAAATCTTTACTAAGCCAAAATTAATATAGACGTTTTTTTAAAATTTTAATTATATATATTATATATGCGAGTACATCAACAAATCTTAAGTATAAACAAATCTTTTAAGCCCACACTTTTTGAGTTTGAAATGTAATGTGTTTTTCACTAATTGTTCAGTCGTGTGCCAATATTTTTGTTATTTTTTTTTTATCGAAATTGTGTTAAGTTCCTCAGATTATAATTAATGAATAATTTGAAATGTCGATCTGTCATTAGCTTTAATGAACGTGTTTCTTCTAATCAATTAATCAATTAAAGCTGATTCTATCTAAACGCTACTTTGTTTTTATCTTCTGGACTTTGACACTCAGTCAGATTTTGTTGTCACTCGGAACGAGTTTTGGAGCATAAAAGATAACAGAGATTTTCATAGAAAAAAATTTTTTTTTGGAATAATAAAATTAAAATTTTAAATTAATTATACCAGTAATTTTTCTAAAATCTTAAGACTTCAAAAAAATATTTAAAATCATTCAATTTAATGTATTATATACGACTTTTAAGTAAACTTAATTAATTATGGAATAAATATTGTTTTTAAATATTGGTATTAAAGTGTTAATTGTTTATTTAAATAAGCTCTATATATTTACTAAATGCATTACACAGTTAAATGCACACAAATCCATTTAAAATGTTAAAATATTAATTTTAATTATTCAATATAATTATCAAATTTGTTAAACAAGCAAATGCTTGTAACACAAATAACTTTTAATTAAACATTGAATTTAATTAAGTAACAAATTAACAAAAGAGTTTAGTCTCTATTAAAATTCTAGCAAAAAATTATTAAATTTTATTAAAGTTAATTATTATTAATAATTTTTATTACTTTGTGGTTTAAATGAATATAAAAGTAATAATAATAATAACTGTAATGTCACTAATAATCTTTCACTATTAAATTTTACCAACTGTTTATTGATATTATTAAAGTTTTATTTTTATATTTAAAATATTAGTAACAAAGTAACAAAGTAAAACAACAAAACTTTAAAAAAATGTGCGACGAAAAAATACAAATATGGCTTTGGGTCAGTTGATTAAGGAGCGCTGACTCTGAGCTTCAAATTTGGCAGGACACGAGTTCGATTCCTGGTACTTGCAGTTTCAAAAAATTATTTACTAATAATTAAATAACAATGCCGATGATGTGTATTTGGCAATACTCGAAACAGCTGTATGGTCATTCAATTATTCAATTAATTAAAATAATATAAAAAGAATTTTTGTTGTTGTAGTTCACTACTGTTCGAAAAACCTTTTTATGAAATATTATATTTAAAGTATTTATAATATCAATAAACAATTTATGTGATATATAAATGAGTGATTAAAATATTATATATAAAATATTTATAACATCAAAGCAAAAATATTCTACTAAATACAAAAACTAGGATCGCTGATATGCATATTCAGAATACGTATAGAACGCAAGCAGCAAACGATACTCAAATCCGAAATCCTGGAACATTGTAAATGAAGACAACTAAAAATGTATCTATGGAGTTAAAATTAATTAATTACGGTACAGAAATAAAGAACAACCGCAAAAAATTTAGGTGACTGTAGAAAGATTGTACAGCAGATCTAGATCCTTATTGGACTACTAAATTTTGGTAGAAGATGAATATAAACAGCACCATACTGGAAATTGTAAAACTCGAGGATGGAACGACGAAATCAAAAATGATTAAAGAGTTGAAGAACGATAGCAGGAAATAGAGATGATAGGTGGGATATTGAACATCACATCTAGGTTTATAATAGGTTGTCAAATCGTAAAAGAATTTATATACATATTGCACTATCTTAGATAAAGAGAAAAGTATAATTGTATTATATTTAGGCACTCTTTTTGCTTCTGTTAAGAAAGTATCCGGAATTATTCAAAGCGTAAGAAATTTAAATGAAGAAACTCAAATATATATAAAAGAAAATCTCAAAAAAAAAGATGGTTTCATGGAGTTTAAAATTACTTTAGAGAGTTGAGGGATTTTTCAAGTGGCAACCGTGGCTGCAAAGAATTTAGCTGACTGGTGGAAGATTTGAAAATGTTCGAAATTTATTATTTACATTATTAAATGTAAATATATACTAAATTAAATATATTAATTGTTATATTTGGGTATTCCTACATTTTTCGTCTAAGAAATATCCTGCATTATTAAAAATATACTTGCTTGTGAAATTCTGGAAACTCGCAAAAAAACCAACAAAAAAGAAATAAATTATTAAAGTTAAAAATGACTTCAGAACATTACGGACACATAGTTCAAGAATAGATATAAGAGATTTAGATAATTTAAGAAAGATTGTGCAGCAGACTCATTTCCGCCACTAACTGTCAAATATTGAAAGCAAGTCAATATAAGCTGCAAAATACAAATTTATTATTTACGCTATTAAAAGTATTATATTCATGTATCTTTTTGCTTTCTGTCTAAAAAGTATCTGGATTATTAAAATAATAAATATCATATACCGATTAAAGTTTAATTTTTTTTCTTCAAAGTGGCACACATCAACTACTCCAGTGGTTGTTCGAATCTAACTGATCTAGATGTCCTCTTTACCATCTTTCTCATTTTTAAATCATACACAGGAAAGATTTTTTTATAGTTTTTTTACCAAGTTACTCTTACAGAGTTACAAAAAAAGAAAATTATAATAGTTGTATTCACGGTTGCCACTATGGTACTTTAGTACCAAAATTGGTACTTTTTTTTCCGTTTGGTACTCTGGTACTCATGTTCAAAAAATGGTACATTTTCGGCGACCCAAAATGTATTGTATTGTTTTATACTTTTTGTACATTTTATATAAATTGTATTTTCTTATAAAAAGACAATAGAAAAATTTTGGACCTTTTTTTACAGAAATTGTACCTTTTTAAACCAATTTTGGTACAGAAAAAAATTTTCAAGTGGCAACCGTGTTTATAACACTATGAAAAACACAGAACGAGAAAACAAAAAGGTCCAAAAAAATGTTGGACCTTTTTTTACAGAAATGGTACCTTTTTAAATCAATTTTGGTACAGAAAAAAATTTTCAAGTGGCAACCGTGGTTGTATTTCAAATTCCAGGTACTTCTCGCACAAAACATACATCTTAAATTTGGTAATATTTCTAAATTTTATACAACGTATCCAGAAACAAATTATATGCTTTGGTATTTATAGACAACTCATACAAAATAAACAATTTCACTATCACAAAATTTGAAATATAAACTCCGATCACTATTATATTCAAATTTGAAGTAGTATTTCCAAAACTATACCATTAAAATATTTTCTCCTGACAAACGAATTTTTGCTGTATTAGTACTTAATTTATATGCTAGAGTATTCAAAACGTATGAGAATTGTAATTTGGTTTTTGTACCAAATACTAAAAGCACTTTTTTTAAATTCTGCGTGCTAGATAGAAAGTTTTCATAAACTTGAAGTGGGACTTGTTTTACTTTCTAAATAGTTTAAATAGGAAAGTAACCTCATGTTTCAAAAAAAAAAACTGAAAGTACGTTTAGACTTTTTAAAGAAACACACTTTTAGAATCAATAACTCACATTTTCTTAAAAAAATTAAAAAATTTTTTTAAAATCCCCTGAAGATAGAATAAAATCAACGAAATGTCAGGTTATCATTATTAAAAATTAAAAACATTAGAAAAGATGGACACAACTTATTCCAGCTGTTGCATTTTTTTATATATTATTTTACAAAAATTTCGAATATGCGATAAGTTTCCTCATAAAATAATGATTGTAATTGCAACAATTAGATTAAAGTATAGTAAACTTGATAGTAATTGGATCTATCTAGCTATCTCACAGAAATATATTTTTTTCTTCTTTAGAAAAATTATCTTATATGTGTTAATGTGTCAAAAAAATGTAACGCGTATGTGTTAATTGGAAATTGTACTAACGTTTGTAATATAAATATGCATTGTTAAATCATGTATAATTATATCAATATTAATTAGAAAACAATTTGCTGTTAATTTAATATTATCTATTAATTATTAAAAAATCATTCTCAAATTTTTTCTGTTATGAATTAAGTATTTTTTTATTCAAAAAATAAAAACTGACAAATTCGATTTATGTTATTTCAATTTTGATATATTGAAAATTTGTTTTTAAATATAATTTAAATTTATTTTCTTGATAATTATTTTATTGTTATTATTTAGTTATTATTTGTTCATTTAAGCATTAAATTAATCAATTAAATCATATAATTTCATTATAAAAATAATAATGAGAATAGATTTTTTAATTGATTGTTATATGCAAATATACTAGGAGTTTGAGTTTTAATTCATATATAGACAGTTTTTGATCAGTATATTGAGACAATTTAATTAACTGTTTTTTTTGTAAATATTTATTTCGGTAATTAACACAATAGCTAAGTGAGTTCATAAAGTCAATCTTTGTGCAGTAAGTTATATGTTTTAAATCAACTTTAGTAGAATTAATTTATATATTTAACCACTTTTTAAAAAAATTGCAACAAATAAATTACTTCAATACAACTAAACGTGTCCTAATAAAAATATTTCTGTTTTAGTGTTCTTTACTCAAAGGATCTTCATTATTTGTTTTTTTTTAAATAAATTAAATAAAAATCAATAAATAACTTCAATATATATTTTTTATTTATTGAATTAATTTTTTTTACTTCAATAAAAAATTAAATAAAATTAAATATGATGTAAATTGAAACTCATTAATTGCTATATGTGATTATAAATAAATATGTATATTAGAAATATACAAAAAGATTTAAAAACTTATAAATAAATAATTAATAATAGTCACTGAATTATATAAATAATGTAAGAATATTTTTGCATTACTTACAGATTTTCTTGGAAATACATTTTTCTTTGCTGTATTTAGGTAAGTACAGCAAACTGTCTTAATAACACTATAAATTAATATAATATTTATTTAAGTTAAATATATTGTTACGTAATCGCCTGCGTGATTATTCGTATCTCAGGATTTTGTGAAAAATGAAACGAATTATTAGGATTGAAGAAACTTACTTATATATTTTGTGTAATACAAAGAACTAGTATTTATTAGGAGTCACTTTAATAAAAATACAGCTTCACACCAAACAAATTTCCAAACTAACTTCTTATAAAAAAATATCAATTGAAGTAATGTTTAAATAATATTTAAACATTTCATAGCTACTCTGATGAAATTCGTAACATTGCCCTCCTCTTAAATCTGTTCGTCCCGAACAGGAATTACAACATCGTTGCAGTAAGGTGCCAGCCGTTCCAGATGCACCACTTTCATTCGAGCTCTATGATGCCCCGACTCTTGAATTCGATAAACCACATCATTGATTTTCGTTATTACCCTATATGGTCCTTGCTAATGGGTCTGTAGTTTTGGAGACAAACCTTTCTTCCGCTGTGGATTATGGAACCACACTAGGTCTCCTTCCTGGAAACCTTCAGAGTTCATTCTCAAATCATACCTGGCTTTCATTTTGTCACTGGTCAGTAAGAGCCGTCTTCTGATGAACCGATGAATTTCATCTAATTGGTCCCGCTTACTTCCAGTGTAGTCACATGTCATTTTGCCGCAAAGTGGCGTTATTCCAAATTTTAAGTCCGCTGGTAATCTGATGTCGGCGCCAAAAACTGCTCTTGCTGGTGTAGTTGATGTGGAATTATGTCGTGCAGACCGATAGGCGAGTAGGAACATTGGAATATGAACGTCCCAGTCTTTCTGATTTTTATCAACCACTTTCCTGAGGTACTCGTTTAATGTACGATTAAATCGTTCAACCATTCCATCCGACTGCGGATGTAAAGGCGTTGTACGAGTTTAATTTATTCCCAGTAATGTGCAAATTTCTCTAAAGATTGTTGACTCGAAATTTCGCCCCTGATCTGAATGCAGTTCCATTGGAACACCGAATCGCGTAACCCAATTGTTTAAGAAAACTTCTGCTATCGTGCTGGCTTCTTGATTTGGAATTGGATACACTTCTGGCCACTTACTGAAGTAATCCATTACTACCAGCACGTATTTGTTCTGTGCGTTACTAGTAGGGAAAGGTCCAGCGATATCCATTGCAATTCTCTCAAAAGGAGCACCAACGTTATATTGTTGCATTTTTCCACGGCTTCTAGTATTCGGACCTTTTGATGTAGTGCATGGAACGCATTTCCGTATAACATCCGCAACCGAATCTTGGCACCCGACCCAATAAAAACGTCTCTTGATCTTTTCCACAGTTTTAGTGACGCCCAAATGACCTCCACTAGATGCATTATGGTATTCTGAGACAACTTCGTCAATGCGGGACTTCGGTATTACCAGGAGGTTATTAATGGTTTTACCATTCTCACTTTCCCATACCCGATATAAACAACCATCCTTCAGATGCAAGCTCTGCCATTGCGCCCAGTATGCCTTAGCTATCGGACTTTCACCTGCCATTTCCTGCCATTCCGGCCGAATGCCTCGCTCTTTACTTTCCATTATTTTGGAGAGGTCTGCATCATTCTGCTGTTCTTTTTGTATCTGCTCATTGGTCCAGGACTCCTCTGGAAGAGCATTAATCAGACGTATATCCACAATGTGTTCTTTATTTTCGATCCGTAAACAATGTTTGCACTCGAGGCCACAAGGGCGACGTGATAATGCATCAGCGTTTCCATGATGGCTTCCTTTACGATGTTCAATAGTAAAGTCGTAACTTTGTAAACGTTCAATCCACCGCGCCAGCTGACCTTCCGGTTCTTTAAACCGCAGCAACCATTTAAGTGCTGCATGGTCAGTTCTGAGGAGGAATTTCTGGCCGTATAAGTACTTGTGGAAATGCTTCACACAAACCATTATCGCAAGTAACTCCTTTCGTGTGACACAGTAGTTCTTTTCTGGCTTGGACAAGATTTTGCTGTGGTACGCTATCACTTTTTCTTGCCCATCCGTTATTTGAGACAACACTGCGCCTATTCCAGAGCCACTCGCATCTGTGTCCAATATAAAGGTTTTCCCAGGTATTGGATACGCCAAAACTGATGCTGCACAGAGTCGTTCCTTAAGCTGTTCAAAAGCTTCATTTTCTTCATCACCCCATTTGAAAGATTGGTTCTTTTTAGTTAATTCGTATAGACTACTGGCAATATTCGCGAAGCCAGGAACGAATCGTCTGTAATAGGTACAGAGCCCCAGAAAACTTCTAAGATCATGCAAATTTGTTGGTTGTGGCCACTCCTTCACTGCTGCAATTTTCTCATCATCAGTATGTACGCCTTCTGGGGTTACTTTGTGACCAAGATATTTGACTTCACGTTTGAAAAGTGAGCACTTCTTTGAATTCAGCTTCAAACCAGCAGCTTGTATTCGCTCGAATACTTCTTTCAACTTTTCTAAATGATCGTCGAAGTCTTTACCCATTACAATTATATCGTCAAGGTAGACTAAACAAGATTTCCAGGTTAGTCCTTTTAAGACGCGCTCCATGAGACGTTCAAAAGTGGCTGGAGCATTGCAGAGTCCAAACGGCATAACCGTGAATTGCCACAAACCATCACCGACACTAAATGCAGTCTTCTCTTTGTCTTCTTCTTTAAGTTCTACCTGCCAATAGCCGCTTCGTAGATCAAGAGTTGAGAACCATTGTGCGCCAGATAAAGTGTCGAGAGTATCGTCGATTCTTGGTAGTGGATAGCTGTCTTTCTTTGTAACATCATTCAACTTACGATAATCTACGCAGAACCGTGTACTTCCATCTTTCTTCTTTACAAGTACTACCGGCGAACTCCATGGACTTGCCGATGACTCAATAACACCTTCTTTTTGCATACCCGCAACTAGACTGGTTACCTCATCTCTTTTTGCCAGTGGAACTCTTCGAGGCGCCTGACGAATTGGTTTAGAATCACCAGTGTCAATTTCGTGTTTTACAATAGAAGTTCTTCCCTTAAGCGCAAAAATTGACCAATTGTTCCGTATGACCTGCATCGCCTTTCTTTTCTGACGTGCATTGAGTTCCTTAGTCCAACTTAGCACTTGCACCATTGTATCCTCCTTTTCTGCAATGGTTTCTTTTTTATTACTTCAGAATTTTCACTACAATTAACCACAGCTGAAACCTCTTGACATTCACCAATTATTGCCCCTTTTTTTATAAACTTTGATGTACCAGATAAATTCAAGAGTCGAACAGGTATGCTACCATCTACTTTTGGCTCTACTAATGTTTTCCCCAGTAAGATGTCGTTCATTCGGATTTTTCTTACGGCTTCAACGACCCACAACTTACTTGTCCTTTCCCCTCCATTTATTTTTGCCCATACGATCGCCTCTGAATTCGCTGGTATTTTCTGATTTTGACACAACCGGATCTGTCTTACACTGCTACTGCGCTGATATCCAGTATTTAGTGGACATTCGATATCCATGTATCGTAACATTTTCCTACTTAAGTCCAGTGTAATTCCATGCGTGATCATAAAATCTATACCAATAATCACGTCATCGGTGATATCGGCGACCATGAATTCATGTTGAAATTCATAGCCACCTAAAGTGATTCGTTTCATGACCTTTCCTAGTATTGGCGCCTCTTCACCCATTGCTGTTCGAAGTTTTAGACCAGCTAATGATGTACAATTCTTTTCTAGGCTTCCTTTTATTATCGAATGTGAAGCACCAGTGTCCAAAGTCAAAATAAACGGCATATTGTTAATTTTTCCATCGATGGTTAGGCTGTTAGGTACCCGCTTTAACTGTGAGACGAGGATGATGGAGCAATCATTTACTGAAGTCAGTTCATGCCCCTTCGAACTGACTCTCGTTAGTTTAACGAAGGCTTATTAGCCCCGTTAGAATTACTATCGTGATGTTTCTTTTCCGATGGAGAGCTTGATCGTGACCGTTTCCGATGTTGACGACAGTCTCGCGCCATGTGTCCAAGTCTGTCGCAGACAAAACATCTTCCATTAAACTTGTTGCCATTTCTAACTAAGGCAACTTTCATCTGACGAATTACTTCTACCAGGTCATCCGCATCAGTTTCTATTTTCTGTATTTTTGCTGTAGGACGACACATAATACCGGCAGCTTCGTACGTCAATGCGTAGCTGACTGTTTCAGAGTAAGTCTTCTTCGGGAACATTACGACCTGTCGCTTGGTTTCCGGATCACGTATTCCGTCTATGAAACTGTCAATTTTACTCTTCTCCATAAAATCACTAGAGTTACCAACGTATGCCAAATTACACAAACGTTCAATGTCAGCAGAGTATTCTTGGAGACTCTCCCCAACACGCTGGACTCTAGCTTTCAGCTCTACTCTGTGCAATGGACTCATAAAATCGTTACCATACTTACGCTTCAATGTGTCCATTACCATTTGATAGTTTTTACGTTCCTCGGGTGGAATTTGCTGTAAAACATCTGCCGCATTACCTTTTAATGCCACAATTAGAGCTGCCGTTTTCTCATCAACATTCCAATGATTTGTTGCAGCTGTTGTTTCAAATTGTAATTTGAAGACTTCAAAGGTTACGCTTCCATCAAACGTCGGTGGTTTTAGTTTAAAGCCACCAATTTCACGAACAATGGCTGAAGTCGACCCACTTAGTTGCATATTTTCAACTTGGCTTTTCAACTGAGCCATCTCATCTTTTAAGATCTGAACATTCTGATCAGTCTGGTCTATTCTCTTCGAGCATCTTTCCTGGACTTGTTGCAACTCAATCTTTAATTCTTCAGAATTTTGTTCTAATTTCTGCGTGATTTCATTAGACTTTTGTTCCAGCTTTTCTTCCAACTTACGTGAACTGTGCGCCTGTTCTTCTGAATTTTTCTCCAGCTTCTGCATCATTAAGTTCATGATTGCCACAATTTCACTATTCTTATCAGGTTTTTCTTCGAAGAATTCGTGTTCTTCTACATTTATGCTATTAGCCTCCAACGCCTCACGAAGTCTCAATTGTAATTCTGTTTTCGTACCACCTGTGCCAAGTCCCAATTTCTCCAACTGTTTTTTTAGTTGAACCACAGTTAATTCTTCCAATTTCGCCATTTTTACAAAATCCCACTTCTGACACCAAATGTTACGTAATCGCCTGCGTGATTATTCGTATCTCAGGATTTTGTGAAAAATGAAACGAATTATTAGGATTGAAGAAACTTACTTATATATTTTGTGTAATACAAAGAACTAGTATTTATTAGGAGTCACTTTAATAAAAATACAGCTTCACACCAAACAAATTTCCAAACTAACTTCTTATAAAAAAATATCAATTGAAGTAATGTTTAAATAATATTTAAACATTTCATAGCTACTCTGATGAAATTCGTAACAATATGTTATAATACTAAATAAAATTGTTTTTTTCCATTATAGTTACAAATTTTAATATAATTTATTTTAATATTGGTATGAAAAAATTCTACGTCTTCGTATAAAGAACAAATTATCTTTAAAATTTAATTTTACAAATTTTAATTGTCCTGAAGATATTTTATTTATTGAATTCATACTCTTTACAGACTCTTTTGGTTTTATGAAAGATTTTTAATTATATTTAAATTTATTGTTTTAGTAACCAAAATTTTTTATTTATTATTTTTATTTTTAAAATGGTCTAACTTATAAATTGTTTAAATAATATACACCTGTTAAAACTTTTTTTAAAAATTATATTTTATTTTACTATTATTCAAATATAGTCTGTAGTCAGTACTCTGAAAATGATATTAGTGAAAATAAGACACAATTTTTCAAAAAAAATAAAAAATTGTTTTTATTATCTAAATATTTCTATTATATTTGTTAATTGATATTAAAATAGGTATAATCATTATATTATTACTCGACATACATACTACACTCGTTATATTGTTTTACTGAATAATCGATTTGCCAGTTTTTTTTTGAATAGTTCTACATTATCAAGCACTTCAAGGATGTGAATTTATATTTATTTAATTTAATTTATGTAGGCTGCCTGTGGAATGACACAACATCCTTTTTGTTATATATACCCTTATTTTTACCTTCCTATATATAACGTTATCATTCGTTTGATTTGTTATATTGAATTTTACGGTTTCTCGTTACTTATAATCTAGGTTGTATATTGTTTACCATTTAATATTTTTTTAAATAATGTTATATATGTAGATTGATTTTTTAAGAATATTATTAAATTAATTTTAACTGTTAAATCTATTATTATTATTATTAAATTACTATTTATTAGCCATCTTCCATATTCAACTACATAGCCCCTTTATATACAAGTTACAATTTTTTCTGTCTAGTCTAATAAACGTAAACGTTACAGTAAACAATTTGGACGTAAATTAAAATTTAATTTGACTTTCAAGTAGATTTGGATCTTGCATGCTTCTTTTCACTTTGTTGGCTCTATTCGTAAGTGACTAGGTCTTTTTTTTATATTATATTATCAAACCTAAACTATGTTTTACTCATATAAGAGTGATACATTAACATCACTTTCATAGTGCGTCACACGGTCATTAACCATACTGTGGTTAAATGAGACTTATAATAATGATAGACTAATAGTGCTGCTCTATTTCTATGCAGTATCTAAATTCTTTTGCGGTTCATTGTTTCGAATAATTCATTTATGTGTTGATAAAAATAACTAATCTTTCGGTAATTATTTAGCATGGGAACTGCATAATCTAATCAACTTATTTCATCTATTAGTCAACTTTATATCCTATCCTACCGGTCAAAGATTTTACAATTTGAATGGTCTTGGTAGCATTTTTAGCCGCCCAACAAATTTTATTCATTCGTGTCTATTGTTCTTGACCTTGTTCATTAGACTAAAAAGATATGGTTGTATGGTTTCTTATACATAATATTGTGAATACGATATACACATTTAACATCAACTATAATGAATATAATATGACAATGTAGACACTTAAAGTTGTGCAGGTGAACAAAGTAGCTTTTGTCGGTTACTATATATCCCTTGGAGTAAATACAGCGCAAACGAAAAAGTTCTAAGACGCAGCAAATAAGGTATCAATCATTCTAAAATAATAAGCACGGTAGGAGAGCTTATTTGCTAGAAATGCATTCTTTATA
Source organism: Teleopsis dalmanni (assembly GCF_002237135.1). Lineage (NCBI taxonomy): Eukaryota > Metazoa > Arthropoda > Insecta > Diptera > Diopsidae > Teleopsis > Teleopsis dalmanni. The sequence goes on along the minus strand of NC_051847.1, from coordinate 77,835,017 downwards.
CTAGAATGTTTTAGCAGAAATTATATTTTAGACAAATATAAAACAAAAACGTGATATAGGATGAATGTAGTTATAATGATTTACAAATTTTTGTGAATTGACGGATTTAAAATCAATTGAAGAACATATTCATATGCCTCAATAGAAAGAAGTAAACGTTTATTGTCAATTTTGATAAAGAGATTTTTCGAACACTAGAACTACAACAAAAATTTTTTTTATATTATTTTAATTAATTGAATTTTTGGATAACCATACAGCTGTTTCGAGTACTGCCAAAATACCCATCATCAGTGGTCTTGGAATTATTACTTGTATTTATTTATGCGTAAATATTTTTTTTAAAACTGTAAGTACCAAGGAATACACTCCTGCCCTGCCAAATTTGAAGCTCAGAGTCAGTGTTCATTAGCTAACTAACCCAAAGCCGTACTTGACGTTTATGTTCGCAAATTTTTTTGGAGTTTTGTTAATTTTGATTATATATTATTCATTAAAATTTTAAATATATAATTGTTTCAATATATCATGTAAACACACTTATTGATTTTGTAATTGGTAATTAAAAAAAAAATTAAGTGTGATCGCCAACATCCAGGAGTGAAAATAAAATAATATTTAATTTTATATTCGAAAGTCTACTCTACCCCAGCCTAAAAATATTAAGTACTTACACCCCACGCTTTCACTTAGTTTTACGATACAATAATTGCATTTCTATTTAAACAATTACTTATTGTTTATTTTTGTGTTATTAAAAAAATTATTGTTAATTAAATATTTTATATAAATTTTAAGTAAACATTTTGTATACGAAAAAATTTGTTTACATTGCTCTGTGAACGGCAGACGCCAACAGCTTGAAGAGGCTTTCGTTTTTCATTTCAATGGCTAAATGCCAAAATATTTAACAAAAAAAAATTTTTAAATAATTTTCCATGTTCTTTTAATATATATTTTTTTTAATATTAAATTTAATTTTGATTGAAATTATAAATACGCACAACTGTTAGTCAGGCGGCTTCACTAAACCGCAGTTTATGTAAATTATAGTGGCTGCAACGTTGCTGACTTGTGGCAATAAAAGGGAGGCCGGTCCAACAACCTAAACACGTCTGAAGAGTAAACAAAAACCGCAAAGTATACGTGCCAATATAAACAAACTGTTGCGCTCTTAGTTTGCTTTACTGCAGCAACAACAAAACAACAACAAAACAACAACAAACAACAAGAATAAGTTAAAAACTGTGCTGTCTTGCTTTTTAGCCGAGTAATGTTACTCGCTCTCTTACCATATTTTAGCACACTGTTAAATAACAGCGATCTGTTAAGACGTATGAAACGAAGCACAATGAAACGTTAATGATTATTTCAGTTGCAAATTGAACGATCGGCAAAACGGCGGTGTATATATCTGCAACAATTATTCTAGATAGAATATAATATTTATATATATATATTTGCATACGTTTATTATTATAATAATTGGTCTGTTGAACTGAATAAAAACGGCTGACGGAAAATGTGTTGGTTCATTGTTAGTGGACCAACTGCAAGTGGAAGTGTTGATCGGGAGAAATTCTGGTGTTTAATTCCTTTGAAGTGCAAAATAAGCTATTCAATATAAAAACAAAAGTTTACAATTTTATTAAATAAAACTAAAATAAAGTTTAAAGTTTGTCGTTTTGAAAATTGCTCCAATTTTTTCTACATTCCAATAATAAAAACAAAATCTAAGTGAAAAAAAATTTTTTTTTTTAAATTTATTTGACAGAAATTTAAACAAAACTAAAATAAACAAAAAAAAGTAGACGGAAAAGTAGCTAAATTCAAGCATCTCAAGTTGACTGCTAAGTATTTTTGGATAACGCGTGCTTTTCGGTGCAAAATTAAACTTAAAACAAAAACCGTAAAAATTAAAATAAACAAACAAAATAACAAAAATAAAAATAAAAATAAAATAAGAAATAAAAAAATAATATTTCTTTCATGAAATTTTCCTTGTGTTAAATTACGTACTACAACAAATCTTTTTCAATTTATTTTATTTCGTTCAATTTTTTTCCTTACTTTGATTTATTGATTTCCACGCTTGACGTGCAAATCCTATAATAAAAAAGGAACCAAAAAAACAAAAAAAAATAAATAAATAATAATAATAACAAAACTTCAGGAAACATAAAATAAAACGAAACAAAAATCTACAAAATGGAAATCCACAATTTGCCCGAGCAAGCATTGCTGAAAAGCAATCGTCCGTTCACAAAGAACGGTACGATTATCCTTGAGGCCAGATACACGGTAAGTTCAAACGAAAGGCGGAAGTTTACATACATTCTGCGAATATTTGCTTCAAGTTAAGAGAGGCTATTAAAGTTTAGTTCAGTTTAGTTTAGTTTATAGCAAAAAACATAATAAATTTTTGCAACTTGCAAAATAAATAGAGAAAGAAATCAACTCACAAGCAGACGAGATACTTTGTTGCATCTTCTGGCTTTTGCTATTTTAACGCAATTTATTTACGACACAAACTATAGCACAAACTGACGTTGTTGAAAGATGTTAATTAAATTTTTCGGAATACTAAATTGAATTAATTAATCACTACACGAGTTATTCAGTTATCATATGTATGTCTGCATATATACGTGACATATAAATATGTATTAAATCTCCAAATATATGTACTTTATTTATAAAATAAATGAAAGTAATTATTTATAAAATTTTATTTGGAAAAGTAAAACTAATCAAATTAGATATCTCTGAAATAGTATCCTATATAGTAACTTAACTTAATATTGTGGATTAAGTTGGTCTACAACTAGGTCCCTGATTGATTGATTGACTGCAGCGACATTCCAGGTAACCGTTAGGCTAAAGCGCTGGTTCATCCTTACAGTTATGGTAAGGTATTCTTTTACAGCAGAACAGAGTTGAGGTTCCTGGTAGGATATTTTACGGGTCACCATAGACTGCATTATTACCTTAATAAAATGGGTCTGTGATTGTCGACTAAGCTTAGAAGCACACGTGAGTTCCAGTCACATTCTCTGTGACTGCTCAACCTTGATCTGATCTAGTAGGATGTCACTGGGTCGAGAACTACCGTTCAGTACCCCGTTTATTCCTATTCTCTTAACCTAATTTGTGATATTTAAATTACATTTTTTTTGGAGTTCGAGAAAATAAGAAGACTAAGAAATATGCTTTCGGGAAAAATTTTATAATTACAGTACACACTCGATTTAACAAATACTAGATATAATTAACTATGTTAATAACAAACGATCAAATTTGTAAATATGTTCTCTCTAAATAACCATTTTTATTTGTCATATTATATTATTTTATTAAAAAATTCTTCTAATTATCATATAACAACAATTTATCATATTTTATTTCCTAAACCCTCGTAATCTTCCTGACTGAACATATTAATTACTCTAAGATAAGATACATCTGCATATTGGTATACTTTCTAAGTATATCTGCATATAGTTTAAGCCTATAGAAATACCTTTTAACTTAACCTTGTCAAAAGCAATTGCGACACATAGGAAAACTGTAATGTAGTTTGTTTGTTTTCAAATGCTCTTCCTATGAAATAATACTATGATAATTCTATGATATTATGTATTATTGTTTTCTCTAAATACAAATTGATATTGTGATATACCTTGGTTTAGGTCCAGGGCAGTTTGGATTATTTTGAAACTTATTGTTGTGTTTAACGAATTTGAAATTATTAAGCTTTCTTTATTTCTTTATTAAGTTATTAAGCTTTTCATTTAGTTTAAAAACTTTAGATAACGCAATAACGAAAGGAGATTATATTTTTCACACAAAGTCTACCGTATTTACATAACTATGGAATCTAAATTCGTAACTTTAAATTCTTTGAAGAAAGTTTATAAAAACATCAGTATTCTAATTGTTATTATTGTTTTAAACTATATTGTCAATTGGTGTTACAAAAAATTCATTATATTTTTTCCTTAATATTTATTTTTTATTTATACATTTTTCATATTGTATTTGCATTAGTTCACAGAATATACATTGGCAAATATACTTAAATTCAATATTCTAAAGCTTAACCTTTGAATCTTCACGTTAGTAAAGTACTTATACAATAAAAAATCCTTAAGATGGAATCTTCAAAATATAAATTTTTTAAAATGTTTTCGCTTTAGTAACTATAGTAGTTTCGTTTTACGTAAAACAAAGCTTTAAAATTCTTATCTAAAATGTTCTCATTATAATCACTTAAATATATTTTGCAAACAACTCATGTGTATCATGTGTTTTATGTATCATAAAACGACAACAATGTTGTTGCAAATTTATTATTTTATTAATTCTGCATTTTATTGGTTCTTGTTCTCTTGCACTGTATTGAATTATAAAGAACATTTTAAGAAACAGTAGAAAAAATTAGGAAAAATATAAAGTGATCATCATCTTAAGCATCATTTGTGTAGATTTCTTTCTGTAGTGTAGTTTTTGCGCCTTTTTTATTTATTCTCTTTCTTTCTTATCACTACACTTCTTGATAGATCATGATCTGATAATATGGATCTTGAATGACATACGCATACATAGACGTTTTAGAGATATTTCTTCTTAAGAAAGTATATATGACTACTACAATACCTCATCAATCCATCTTGTCCTCGACCTGTTCTCATTCATCATCACATTTTTTTTTCGCTAAGTTTTATGTCTTTAGCAGTGACTGTAATATATTTAAGAAAAGACTAGTAAAAACATCTGCATAGATTTACTTATTTATAACATACAGTTTATAACAAAATATTGCAGCTCAGCGCCAAGAAGGTACTAACTGTTCTATTTTCCAAGAGGTCCTATATAAAAATCTTAAAAAGTCTTTATTCAAACTTTAAAAGTATAAAGTTAAGTTAGCATTGGTAACTAATACTAATTAAGATTAAGAAAAGCTATAGATTAAAGAAAATAATATTTATTTTAGAGAAAACTGAAAAAAGATATTTTAAATGAAATTAAGCATCGAGTTTCTATCAGGAATTTAAAAATGGATTCATTGTCTGCCGTAGTAACAGAACCAAAAAGCAAAAGGGATTTGATTTAAAAAAAACGCAGCAGGAATTAAGAATAGGAATAAGTGGAATGAGACCTTTCGCAAATTCTAGAATACTATCTGTGAGTAAGTGGGATTAAAAGGTGTATTCGAGTTTTAGATATGAAAAACCCACTATTTGATTTCGTGAAGTTGTGCTAGAAAGCACGGATTTTCGTCATATAGACTAAAGTAATGATAATGCTTTTGAAAAGAATGCCAGATTTTCTCTCTCATTTCATTGACAAAAACTTTCACCATGTTATGAATGTCATATAGAGAAAAACTCGATAAAACTGAATACACCTATAGAACCACATCTTTTGTATGATTACTATTGTGACTTAAATAACCTTGAAATAATATAATAATAATAATATATTTTAAGTATGTTAGTAGAACTAGGAATTATTTAACTAATTTGGAATTATTATTTACATTCAGTCTAAACTGTTACTAAGTGTTTCAAATTGTTTGAATTTTTAATATTTTATTACAAAAAAATGTAATGTCTGACTTCGAGATATAATTCATTTTAAAGACTTTAAATGTTTTTGAAAAATAAAAAGTCACAAAATTTCACTTTATTAAGATTTTTAAAAATTTAATATATATTCATATAATATATATTCCATTATTTACGGCAAAGTTGGGTTTTATTACTTCTGCTTCATTGAATAAACTAATATAAGACTTATCACAATGGAAATTTTAATAGCAAAAAGTAAACTATAATTATAAGTAACTATTAACTACACATTTTCTTTTATTAAATATTATTATTTCTCATTTTTACGAAAAAAAAGTTATTTCATAACTTTTTGGGGAAAATTTTAATACCAAATTAATTACTTAATTATTTAATTAAATTAATAATATTGGTTTATTGAAAATGTGAATTTTATCAAATTTTTTTAGCATAATTGGGAAGTACCATAAATACATTACTAATTGGCATTTTATTTTTAATATTAACATTCTAAAATTACTATAATAACGAAGAAGTAATAATTAATTTACTAAAATGACAGAAAAAAATTTTTTTCGAAGTAATTCTGCAATTAACTTTAAATTATCAAAATATATCAAATATATCAAAAATTATCAAAATATAGATTTGAGTCATAGTTATAAAAAAGCTATTGAATTAAAAATTGTAAAATTCCATGTGAGAAAACCTAACGCTATTAAAAATATTTATCTAATAACAATGGTAATCTTAGTTCCACTTTCAATTCTATAAAAAAACTACCGACATTATCTAGGATTTACATTTAAAAAAAATAAATACAATTTTAAATTTAATATGTTATGTAAATATAAAAAAAAATATATCTTATAAAAACTATATGAGTTTTATAAAGTCTTCGAAGAAATTTAAAATTAAATAATAATAATAATAATAATTAATGCCATTTAACAACCATTTAACAACCATCTTACGAAAAAAAATTTATAAATTTTATTAATCTTAATTAAAGAATAAATTAAAATAATAATCAAATCAAATCGAAATCAATATGTTGAGAATATACCACAAAAATTTATACAACAAAATTTGACACCTTGAATGGAAAGTTTTTGTATATCCAAAGTAAAAAAAGCTTTAAACTTTATATATTAGATTAAAAATTTAATCATAGAAGATGATCGAAAAAAAATTAGTAATATTTACTTAGTAGTTATAAAATTATTATATTATACAAAAAAAAATAAGTTTCTTTTTTTTGAATGGTTACTCCTATACAATTATTAAATAATATAATTTTTAAGACTAATATCAGAACACAATTTTTAGTCAGAATATTTTTATTTTCTTATTTTGCAATCATTTTTTGGAAATGTCAATATTCTGCATATCTTTTTCACCATGATATAAGTCTACCATATATAATTTAATTAACGGCAACTAGTATATTTAATTTTTTACTTTAAAATGTGCGAACATTAAAATCAAGTACGGCTTTGCATCAGTTGGCTAATGAACGCTGACTCTGAGCTTCAAATTTGGCAGGACACAAGTTCGATTCCTGGTATTTGCAGTCTCAAAAAATTATTTACGAATATGATGGGTATTTGACAATATTCGAAACAACAGTATGGTCAGCCAAAAATTTAATTAATTGAAATAATATAAAAAGAATTTTTGTTGTTGTAGTTCACTACTTTTCGAAAAAAATTTCGTCTATCAAAGGTAGACAAAAATCATTTCAAACTTTCGAACTACAGATTATCGATCACAGCACCACTTTTGAATAAACAAAAATTAATAGAAAAATTCAATTGATTGTCATTTATATAGTTACAAAAACATTGAGTTCTTAGACTTTATATTATCTCACTAAAGTTTTTCCACCTCTTATTCCAAATTATGAAGGAGCTGTGTATTTTTTAAAATGTCCTCAAGCAGACACATTTCTTCTTCTAATAAATTGTAAAAAGGATAACCTTTTATTATTGACGAAATTAGGTATTAAAAAAAAAATTCTTATGTATATATAAATTATAAATATTTTAACTCCATTTCATTTTAATTTCTTTTTATTAGAATAAGAAGTTTATTTTCATTAGGTGTGACAAATGTATTTACCGGAAATTCATAGGGTTGTATGGAAAATAATTTAGTTTTTTTTTTATTTTTTTTTTTTAATTTAGAAGGATTCGAATAGCAAAGAAAAGACAAGAACAAATATTTAGTTGATTTATTGAAATTTAGTTGAACATACAACGCTGTTTCGAATATTGCCAAGTACTCATCAACAGTGG
>NC_051847.1:77730757-77827050 GCF_002237135.1 Teleopsis dalmanni | reverse complement strand
CAGAACATTACGGACACATAGTTCAAGAATAGATATAAGAGATTTAGATAATTTAAGAAAGATTGTGCAGCAGACTCATTTCCGCCACTAACTGTCAAATATTGAAAGCAAGTCAATATAAGCTGCAAAATACAAATTTATTATTTACGCTATTAAAGGTATTTTATTCATGTATCTTTTTGCTTTCTGTCTAAAAAAAATATCTGGATTATTAAAATAATAAATATCATATATCAATTAAAGTTTAATTCTTTTTTCTTCAAAGTGGCACACATCAACTACTCCAGTGGTTGTTCGAATCTAACTGATCTAGATGTCCTCTTTACCATCTTTCTCATTTTTCATACACAGGAAAGATTTTTTTATAGTTTTTTTACCAAGTTACTCCTACAGAGTTATAAAAAAAGAAAATTATAATAGTTGTATTTCAAATTATAAATTCTAGGTACTTCTCGCACAAAATATACATCTTAAATTTGCTAATATTTCTAAATTTTATACAACGTATCCAGAAACAAATTATATGCTTTGGTATTTATAGACAACTCATACAAAATAAACAATTTCATTATCACAAAATTTGAAATATAAACTCTGATCACTATTATATTCAAATTTGAAGTAGTTTTTCCATAACTATACCATTAAAATATTTTCTCCTGACAAACGAATTTTTGCTGTATTAGTACTTAATTTATATGCTAGAGTATTCAAAACGTATGAGAATTGTAATTTGGTTTTTATACCAAATACTAAAAGCCCTTTTTTTAAATTCTGCGTGCTAGATAGAAAGTTTTCATAAACTTGAAGTGGGACTTGTTTTACTTTCTAAATAGTTAAAATAGGAAAGTAACCTCATGTTTCAAAAAAAAAAACTGAAAGTACGTTTAGACTTTTTAAAGAAACACACTTTTAGAATCAATAACTCACATTTTCTAAAAAAAATTAAAAAAATTTTTTAAAATCCCCTGAAGATAGAATAAAACCCACGAAATGTCAGGTTATCATTATTAAAAATTAAAAACATTAGAAATGATGGACACAACTTATTCCAGCTGTTGCATTTTTTTATATATTATTTTACAAAAATTTCGAATATGCGATAAGTCATAAAATAATGATTGTAATTGCAACAATTAGATTAAAGTATAGTAAACTTGATAGTAATTGGATCTATCTAGCTATCTCACAGAAATATATTTTTTTCTTTTTTAGAAAAATTATCTTATATATGTTAATGTGTCAAAAAAATGTAACGCCTCTGTGTTAATTGAAAATTGTACTAACGTTTGTAACACATATACATTTATATTATTATATCATGTGTAATTAAATCAACAGATTAATTAGAAAACAATATGTGGTTAATTTAAAATTATCTATAAATTATTAAAAAATCACTCACAAATTTTTTCTATTATGAATTAGTATTTTTTTATTCAAATAATAAAAACTGACAAATTCGATTTATATTATTTTAATTTTCATAGATTGAAAATTTATTTTTAAATATAATTTAAATTTATATTTTTAATAATTATTTTTTTGTTATTATTTAGTTATTTTTTTATTACATAATTAAATTAATAAATTAATTCATAAAATTTCATTATAAAAAAATAATAAGAATTGATTTTTTAATTGATTGTTATATGCAAATATATTAGGAGTTTGAGACTACTTGCATAATTCATATATATAAAGTTTTTGATCAGTATATTGAGACAATTTAATTAACTGTTTTTTTGTATATATTTATTTCGGTAATTAACACACTAGCTAAGAGAGTTTATAAACTCAATCTTTGTGCAGGAACTTATTGTAAATCTAAGTAAGTTATATATTTTAAATCAATTTTAATAGAATTAATTTATATATTTAACCAATTTTTAATAAAATTGCAACAAATAAATTACTTTAATACAACTAAACGTGTCCTAATAAAAATATTTCTGTTTTAGTTTTTTTAATTTAAAGCGACTAAATATATAAATAAAATAAGATCTTTATTTTTGTTATTTAAAGGATCTTCATTATTTGTTTTTTTTTTAATAAATTAAATAAAAATCAATAAATAACTTTAATATATTATTAATTTATTGTATATGATGTATATACTGAATATGATGTAAACTGAAACTCATTAATTGCTATATGTGATTATAAATAAATATGTATATTAGAAATATACAAAAAGATTTAAAAACTTATAAATAAATAATTAATAATCGTCACTGAATTATATAAATAATATAAGAATATTTTTTCATTACTTACAGATTTTTTTGGAAATACATCTTTCTTTGTTGTATTTAGGTAAGTACAATAAACTGTCTTAATAACACTAGAAATTAATATAATATTTATTTAAGTTAAATATATGTTATAATACTAAATAAAATTGTTTTTTTCCATTATAGTTACAAAATTTAATATAATTTATTTTAATATTGGTATGAATTCTACGTCTTCGTATAAAGTACAAATCAGCTTTAAAATTTAATTTTACAAATTTTAATTGTCCTGAAGATATTTTATTTATTCAATTCATACTCTTCACAGACTCTTTTGATTTTATATAAGTTTTTAAATTATATTTAAATTTATTGTTTTAGTAACCAAAATTTTTTATTTATTATTTTTATTTTTAAAATGGTCTAATTTATAAATTGTTTAAATAATATACACCTGTTAAAACTTATATTTCATTTTACTATAATTCAAATATAGTCTGTAGTCAGTACTCAGAAAATAATATTAGTGAAAATAAGATATAATTTTTCAAAAAAAATAAAAAATTGTTCATTATCTATTTCTATTATATTTGTTAATTGATATTAAAATAGTTATAATCATTATACTATTACTATTGTTTTACTGAATAATCGATTTGCCAGTTTTTTTTGAATAGATCTACATTATTAAGCACATCAAGGATGAAAATTTATGGCTGCCTGTGGAATGGCACAACATCCTTTTTGTAATATATATCCTTATTTTTACCTTTCTATATCTAACGCTTTCTATATCGTACGGTATCTCGTAACTTATACTCTAGGTTTTATATTGTTTACCATTTAATATTTTGTTAAATAATTTTTTAAATTTAATTTTACAATTTGAATGGTCTGGGTAGCATTTTTAACCGCCCAACAAATTTTAATCATTCGTGTCAATTGTTCTTGCCCTTGTTAATTAGACTAAAAAGATATGGTTGTATAGTTTTCGTTGACTTTATTACTAAATAACAGAGTATACTTCTTATACATAATATTGTGAATATGATAAACACATTTAACATTAACTATAATGAATATAATCTAACGATGTAGACACTTAAAGTTGTGCAGATGAACAAAGTAGAAGCTTTTGTCGGTTCCTAAAGATCCCTTGGAGTAAATACAGCGCAAACGAAAAAGTTCTAAGACGCAGCAAATAAGGTATCAATCATTCTAAAATAATAAGCACGGTAGGAGAGCTTATTTGCTAGAAATGCATTCTTTATACTAGAATGTTTAGCAGAAATTATATTTTAGAGAAATATAAAACAAAGACGTGATATAGGATGAATGTAGTTGTAATGATTTACAAATTTTTGACGGATTTAAAATCAATTGAAGAACATATTCATATAACTCAATAGAAAGAAGTAAACGTTTATTGTCAATTTTGATAAAGAGATTTTTCGAACAGTAGAACTACAACAACAAACATTTTTTTTATATTATTTTAATTAATTGAATTTTTGGATAACCATACAGCTGTTTCGATTACAGCCAAATACCCATCATCAGTGGTCTTGGAATTATTTCTTGTATTTATTTTTTTGTAAATATTTTTGATAAAACTGTAAGTACCAAGGATTACTCCCTGCCCTGCCAAATTTGAAGCTCAGAGTCAGTGTTCATTAGTCAACTAACCCAAAGCCGTACTTGACGTTTATGTTCGCAAATTTTTTTGGAGTTTTGTTAATTTTGATTATTTATTATTGAATACAATTTTAAATATATAATTGTTTCAATATACCATGTAAACACACTTATTGATTTTGTAATTGGTAATTAAAAAAAAATAAATGTGATCGCCAACATCCAGGAGTGAAAATAAAATAATATTTAATTTTATAGTCGAAAGTCTACTCTACCCCAGCCTAAAAATATTAAGTACTTACACCCCACGCTTTCACTTAGTTTTATGATACAATAATTGCATTTCTATTTAAACAATTACTTATTGTTTATTTTTGTGTTATTAAAAAAATTATTGTTAATTAAATATTTTATATAAATTTTAAGTAAACATTTTGTATACGAAAAAATTTGTTTACATTGCTCTGTGAACGGCAGACGCCAACAGCTTGAAGAGGCTTTCGTTTTTCATTTCAATGGCTAAATGCCAAAATATTTAACAAAAAAAAATTTTTAAATAATTTTCCATGTTCTTTTAATATATATTTTTTTTAATATTAAATTTAATTTTGATTGAAATTATAAATACGCACAACTGTTAGTCAGGCGGCTTCACTAAACCGCAGTTTATGTAAATTATAGTGGCTGCAACGTTGCTGACTTGTGGCAATAAAAGGGAGGCCGGTCCAACAACCTAAACACGTCTGAAGAGTAAACAAAAACCGCAAAGTATACGTGCCAATATAAACAAACTGTTGCGCTCTTAGTTTGCTTTACTGCAGCAACAACAAAACAACAACAAAACAACAACAAACAACAAGAATAAGTTAAAAACTGTGCTGTCTTGCTTTTTAGCCGAGTAATGTTACTCGCTCTCTTACCATATTTTAGCACACTGTTAAATAACAGCGATCTGTTAAGACGTATGAAACGAAGCACAATGAAACGTTAATGATTATTTCAGTTGCAAATTGAACGATCGGCAAAACGGCGGTGTATATATCTGCAACAATTATTCTAGATAGAATATAATATTTATATATATATATTTGCATACGTTTATTATTATAATAATTGGTCTGTTGAACTGAATAAAAACGGCTGACGGAAAATGTGTTGGTTCATTGTTAGTGGACCAACTGCAAGTGGAAGTGTTGATCGGGAGAAATTCTGGTGTTTAATTCCTTTGAAGTGCAAAATAAGCTATTCAATATAAAAACAAAAGTTTACAATTTTATTAAATAAAACTAAAAAAAAGTTTAAAGTTTGTCGTTTTGAAAATTGCTCCAATTTTTTCCACATTCCAATAATAAAAACAAAATCTAAGTGAAAAAAAAAAATTTTTTTTTTAAACTTATTTGACAGAAATTTAAACAAAACTAAAATAAACAAAAAAAAGTAGACGGAAAAGTAGCTAAATTCAAGCATCTCAAGTTGATTGCTAAGTATTTTTGGATAACGCGTGCTTTTCGGTGCAAAATTAAACTTAAAACAAAAACCGTAAAAATTAAAATAAACAAACAAAATAACAAAAATAAAAATAAAAATAAAATAAAAAATAAAAAGATAATATTTCTTTCATGAAATTTTCCTTGTGTTAAATTACGTACTACAACAAATCTTTTTCAATTTATTTTATTTCGTTCAATTTTTTTCCTTACTTTGATTTATTGATTTCCACTCTTGACGTGCAAATCCTATAATAAAAAAGGAACCAAAAAAACAGAAAAAAAATAAAATAAATAAATAAATAATAATAATAACAAAACTTCAGGAAACATAAAATAAAACGAAACAAAAATCTACAAAATGGAAATCCACAATTTGCCCGAGCAAGCATTGCTGAAAAGCAATCGTCCGTTCACAAAGAACGGTACGATTATCCTTGAGGCCAGATACACGGTAAGTTCAAACGAAAGGCGGAAGTTTACATACATTCTGCGAATATTTGCTTCAAGTTAAGAGAGGCTATTAAAGTTTAGTTCAGTTTAGTTTAGTTTATAGCAAAAAACATAATAAATTTTTGCAACTTGCAAAATAAATAGAGAAAGAAATCAACTCACAAGCAGACGAGATACTTTGTTGCATCTTCTGGCTTTTGCTATTTTAACGCAATTTATTTACGACACAAACTAAAGCACAAACTGACGTTGTTGAAAGATGTTAATTAAATTTTTCGGAATACTAAATTGAATTAATTAATCACTACACGAGTTATTCAGTTATCATATGTATATGTGCATATATACATGACATATAAATATTTATTAAATCTCCAAATATATGTACTATATTTATAAAATAAATGAAAGTAATCATTTATAAAATTTTATTTGGAAAAGTAAAACTAATCAAATTAGATATCTCTGAAATAGTATCCTATATAGTAACTTAATAAATAGTAACAGTAACTTAAATAGTAACTTAATCAACAACTTAATATTGTGGATAAAGTTGGTCTACAACTAGGTCCCTGATTGATAAATGGTTTTCAGCCGAAAGAAATCGCTACTGGAGCGACATTCTAGGTAACCGTTGGGCTAAAGCGCTGGTTCATCCTTACAGTTATGGTAAGGTATTCTTATACAGCAGAACAGAGTTGAGGTTGCTCTTAGGATATTTAACGGGTCACCATGGACTGCATTATCATCTTAACAAAATGGATCTGTGATTGTCGACTAAGCTTAGAAGCACACGTGATCTGCAGTCACATTCTCTGTGACTGCGAGAACTACCGTTCAGTACCCCGTTTATTCCTATTCTCTTGACCTAATTTGTGATATTTAAATTAAATTTTTTTGGAGTTCGAGAAAATAAGAAGACTAAGAAATATGCTTCTGGAATAAAATTTATAATTACAGTACACACTCGATTTAACAAATACTAGATATAATTAACTCTGTAAATAACAAACGATCAAATTTGTAAATAACAAACACACCAAAAATGTTCTCTCTAAATAACCATTTTTATTTGTCATTTTATATTATTTTATTAAAAAATTCTTCTAATTATCATATAACAACAATTTATCATATTATAAAGTCTGTATATTTTATTTCCTAAACCCTCGTAATGTTTCTGACTGAACATATTAATTACTCTAAGATAAGATACATCTGCATATTGGTATACTTTCTAAGTATATCTGCATATAGTTTAAACCTATAGATATACCTTTTAACTTAACTTTATCAAAAGGAATTGCGACACATAGGAAAACTGTAATGTAGTTTGTTTGTTTTCAAATGCTCTTCCTATGAGATAATTCTATGTACTATGATAATTCTATGATATTATGTATTATTGTTTTCTCTAAATACAAATTGATATTGTGATATACCTTGGTTTAGGTCCAGGGCAGTTTAAATTTAATTAAATATTCTTTCTCAAAGATTTTTGAAAACACTGATATTAGTCTAATATGCCTATATGTGGTGACTACTGATATATCTTCAGCTGTTTTTGTAATGGTAATAGTTTTAGAAAGTTTCTATGATCTTGGAAAATTAGCGGGATGAAGCATGCTATTAAATATATACAAAATGAGTCTGATTTCCATTTAAGATAACTCGTTGATCATTTCGTCTGTTATTTTAATTATATCCTATTTTTTTTGTTTTTTTTTTTTTTTGATTATTTGAACTTATAACTTCGTTCACATGGATTATTTTGAAACTTGTTGTTGTGTTTAACGAATTTGAAATTATGTGTAAGATAGTGTTATTAAGCTTTCCATTTAGTTTAAAAACATTAGATAAAGCAATAACGAAAGGCTTTGAGATTATATCTTTCACACAAAGTCTACCGTATTTACATAACTATGGAATCTAAATTCGTAACTTTAAATTCTTTGTAGAAAGTTTATAAAAACATCAGTATTCTAATTGTTATTATTGTTTTAAACTATATTGCCAATTGGTGTTACAAAAAATTCATTATATTTTTTCCTTAATATTTATTTTTTATTTATACATTTTTCATATTGTATTTGCATTAGTTCACAGAATATACATTGGCAAAAATATACTTAAATTCAATATTCTAAAGCTTAACCTTTGAGTCTTCACGTTAGTAAAGTACTTATACAATAAAGAATCCTTAAGATGGAATCTTCAAAATATAAATTTTTTTAAATGTTTTCGCTTTAGTAACTATAGTAGTTTCGTTTTACGTAAAACAAAGCTTTTAAATTCTTATTTAAAATGTTCTCATTATAATCACTTAAATATATTTTGCAAACAACTCATGTGTATCATGTGTTTTATGTATTATAAAACGACAACAATGTTGTTGCAAATTTATTATTTTATTAATTCTGCATTTTATTGGCTCTTGCACTTTATTGAATTATAAAGAACATTTTAAAAAACAGTAGAAAAAATTAAAGGAAAAATATAAAGTGATCATCATCTTAAGCATCATTTGTGTAGATTTCTTTCCGTAGTGTAGTTTTTGCGCCTATTTTTATTTATTCTTTTTCTTTCTTATCACTACACTTCTTGACAAATCATGATCTGATAATATGGATCTTGAATGACATACGCATACATATACGTTTTAGAGATATTTCTTCTTAAGAAAGTATATATGACTACTACAATACCTCATCGATCCATCTTGTCCTCGACCTGTTCTCATTCATCATCACATTTTTTTTTCGCTAAGTTTTATGTCTTTAGCAGTGACTGTAATATATTTAAGAAAAGACTAGTAAAAACATCTGCATAGATTTACTTATTTATAACATACAGTTTATAACAAAATATTGCAGCTCAGCGCCAAGAAGGTACTAACTACTTTCCAAGAGGTCCTATATAAAAATCTTAAAAAGTCTTTATTCAAACTTTAAAAGTATAAAGTTAAGTTAGCATTGGAAACTAATACTAATTAAGATTAAGAAAAGCTATAGATTAAAGAAAATAATATTTATTTTAGAGAAAACTGAAAAAAGATATTTTGAATGAAAGTTAAGCAACGAATTTCTATCAGGAATTTAAAAATGGATTCATTGTCTGCCGTAATAAACAAAACCAAAAAGCAAAAGGGATTTGATTTTAAAAAAACGCAGCAGGAATTAAGAATAGGAATAGGTGGAATGAGACCTTTCGCAAATTCTAGAATACTATCTGTGAGTAAGTGGGATTAAAAGGTGTATTCGAGTTTTAGATATGAAAAACCCACTGTTTGATTTCGTGAAGTTGTGCTAGAAAGCACAGATTTTCGTCATATGGACTAAAGTAATGATAATGCTTTTAAAAAGAATGCCAGATTTTCTCCCTCATTTCATTGACAAAAACTTTCACCATGTTACGAATGCCATATAGAGAAAAACTCGATAAAACTGGATACACCTATAGAATCACATCTTTTGTATGATTACTGTTGTGACTTAAATAACCTTGAAAAAATATAATAATAATAATATATTTTAAGTATGTTAGTAGAACTAGGAATTATTTAACTAATTTGGAATTATTATTTACATTCAGTCTAAACTGTTACTAAGTGTTTCAAATTGTTTGAATTTTTAATATTTTATTACAAAAAAATGTAATGTCTGACTTCGAGATATAATTCATTTTAAAGACTTTAAATGTTTTTGAAAAATAAAAAGTCACAAAATTTCACTTTATTAAGATTTTTAAAAATTTAATATATATTCATATAATATATATTCCATTATTTACGGCAAAGTTGGGTTTTATTACTTCTGCTTCATTGAATAAACTAATATAAGACTTATCACAATGGAAATTTTAATAGCAAAAAGTAAACTATAATTATAAGTAACTATTAACTACACATTTTCTTTTATTAAATATTATTATTTCTCATTTTTACGAAAAAAAAGTTATTTCATAACTTTTTGGGGAAAATTTTAATACCAAATTAATTACTTAATTATTTAATTAAATTAATAATATTGGTTTATTGAAAATGTGAATTTTATCAAATTTTTTTAGCATAATTGGGAAGTACCATAAATACATTACTAATTGGCATTTTATTTTTAATATTAACATTCTAAAATTACTATAATAACGAAGAAGTAATAATTAATTTACTAAAATGACAGAAAAAAATTTTTTTCGAAGTAATTCTGCAATTAACTTTAAATTATCAAAATATATCAAATATATCAAAAATTATCAAAATATAGATTTGAGTCATAGTTATAAAAAAGCTATTGAATTAAAAATTGTAAAATTCCATGTGAGAAAACCTAACGCTATTAAAAATATTTATCTAATAACAATGGTAATCTTAGTTCCACTTTCAATTCTATAAAAAAACTACCGACATTATCTAGGATTTACATTTAAAAAAAATAAATACAATTTTAAATTTAATATGTTATGTAAATATAAAAAAAAATATATCTTATAAAAACTATATGAGTTTTATAAAGTCTTCGAAGAAATTTAAAATTAAATAATAATAATAATAATAATTAATGCCATTTAACAACCATTTAACAACCATCTTACGAAAAAAAATTTATAAATTTTATTAATCTTAATTAAAGAATAAATTAAAATAATAATCAAATCAAATCGAAATCAATATGTTGAGAATATACCACAAAAATTTATACAACAAAATTTGACACCTTGAATGGAAAGTTTTTGTATATCCAAAGTAAAAAAAGCTTTAAACTTTATATATTAGATTAAAAATTTAATCATAGAAGATGATCGAAAAAAAATTAGTAATATTTACTTAGTAGTTATAAAATTATTATATTATACAAAAAAAAATAAGTTTCTTTTTTTTGAATGGTTACTCCTATACAATTATTAAATAATATAATTTTTAAGACTAATATCAGAACACAATTTTTAGTCAGAATATTTTTATTTTCTTATTTTGCAATCATTTTTTGGAAATGTCAATATTCTGCATATCTTTTTCACCATGATATAAGTCTACCATATATAATTTAATTAACGGCAACTAGTATATTTAATTTTTTACTTTAAAATGTGCGAACATTAAAATCAAGTACGGCTTTGCATCAGTTGGCTAATGAACGCTGACTCTGAGCTTCAAATTTGGCAGGACACAAGTTCGATTCCTGGTATTTGCAGTCTCAAAAAATTATTTACGAATATGATGGGTATTTGACAATATTCGAAACAACAGTATGGTCAGCCAAAAATTTAATTAATTGAAATAATATAAAAAGAATTTTTGTTGTTGTAGTTCACTACTTTTCGAAAAAAATTTCGTCTATCAAAGGTAGACAAAAATCATTTCAAACTTTCGAACTACAGATTATCGATCACAGCACCACTTTTGAATAAACAAAAATTAATAGAAAAATTCAATTGATTGTCATTTATATAGTTACAAAAACATTGAGTTCTTAGACTTTATATTATCTCACTAAAGTTTTTCCACCTCTTATTCCAAATTATGAAGGAGCTGTGTATTTTTTAAAATGTCCTCAAGCAGACACATTTCTTCTTCTAATAAATTGTAAAAAGGATAACCTTTTATTATTGACGAAATTAGGTATTAAAAAAAAAATTCTTATGTATATATAAATTATAAATATTTTAACTCCATTTCATTTTAATTTCTTTTTATTAGAATAAGAAGTTTATTTTCATTAGGTGTGACAAATGTATTTACCGGAAATTCATAGGGTTGTATGGAAAATAATTTAGTTTTTTTTTTATTTTTTTTTTTTAATTTAGAAGGATTCGAATAGCAAAGAAAAGACAAGAACAAATATTTAGTTGATTTATTGAAATTTAGTTGAACATACAACGCTGTTTCGAATATTGCCAAGTACTCATCAACAGTGGTCTTAAGAAATATTCGAATTTCTTTTCAATTATTTTATAGTCCACATATAATTTGTTTGGACTGCAAGTTTCAGGCTTAGAACTCGTGCCTGTCAAATTAAAAATGATGAATAATCGTGTTTTTCCACAAGAAGCCAAGGCTGCACAAACTTTCAGTGCTCCAGTTCCAAGTTTTTTGTCACTTTTTTATTTAATTAGTGACATTAACCAAAGCACTTGCCGTGCTTTAAATTAGAACGAGCTTATGAACCACAGCTTTATTTGGAAAGAGAAGTTCAACGAATTGCAAGTTAATTTTGAGGTTGCCTATTTTAATTTCAAAGCTATTCTTTTTGCAGAGATATCTGTTATGCATATTTTTATTTACTGAATTATACATTGTCCATTTTGACCTAACACCTTTTGCCATCTTTCTGGCAATGGTATCGTTCCACACTCATAAAATTGTTATACATTGTTGACGAAAAACTAATCTGGATGACTTTTGACGCCATTATTCGAAGCTTCAGCCCATGAATTATTATAGGGAACACATTTTTCTCACCCTTTGTGATGATGGCTTTTAGAAATGCTCATTTCATTGATGTTTGGAACAGCAAAATTCAAACTTCAACGCTGTGGCACAAATTTCTTTCTGTAGGAACATGAGGAGTCCATATTTTAAAGGAATCCAATTAAAATCTAAGGCATAGAAAAAGTCGAATATTTTCGCAAGTTAGTCTTACTATGTAAGCTATAAAAATATATAATGATTATATGATTATTATTATCATTATAATAATTATGATTATAATAATTATGATAATTATGATTATAATGGTGTAAGAGTAAAGTTGTCTGTAAAAAAAGACACTTAAGTCCTTCATTAGGAAAAAAGATTATTATGCGAACAACCCAATGTATATTTTAGACTAATTAGTTTTTTTTTATATCAAATTATGTTTATATGTATTTTGATTTTTTTTATTAATATTAATATAAATATATGTATATTACTACCTAGCCAATAAATATGTTCACTTAATCTTACCTATAAATTCATTTAAAAGCACATGTAATGGATGATTAATACCAAAAATTAAATTTTGTAAATTTTCGGATAATTTAATCATAACGTGACTACAACCACATCTGCTGATATTATTAATAAAAATTTTTTTTTTGTATATATACAATTCTTAAACGATTCTTTTTTTATTACCTTGACATTATCTTAATTAAAACACTTTTATATTTAAATTCGTAGAGAAACATTTATTTTTATTCTATATCCAGGGATTTTTTTAGGTGACAAATATATTTGTTTTAGATTAATTTAATTTTATATTTATTACACTCAAGAATTTTATTGGGATTTTATTTATATTCAACCAGTTCTTTTGGGAATAATTTTACAATTTAAATATTATAAATCTGAATCAACCATTTCATTCATAAGTATTGAGCTTAAGTTAATCAAGTTTAGTTTAATTAGAATTTAATTCAGTCAAATCAGTATTATTTTGGAATTCAATTATAATACAATGAATAATTTTAATATATGTAGAAATAAAATATATATGTATAGATATATAGACTTACATTCCTCTTTTTTCTTTTTTTTAATGTTAACATTTTTTAGTGTTATATATAACAAATGGCACTAAATGGGTTTAATTAAAGTAGTATTATTTTGAAATTCATTTATAAAAATTATTTATATTTATATGAAATTATTTATAACATAATAATTAATTATGATATATGTAAAAATAAAATATATATGTATAGTTAACATATATAGACATTCATTCCTCTTTTTTTTGTATTATATATAACAAGTGACACTAAATTAGTTTAATTAACATTATAATGAAATTCATTCATAACATAACAAATAATTATGATATATGTAAAAATAAAATATATACGTATATTTATATAGACATTCATTCCTCTTTTTTCCTGTATTTTTGGTGTTATATATAACCTATGACACTAAATTAGTTAAATTAAGGTAGTATTATTTTGGAATTCATTTATAAGATAATAAAAAATTGTAATATATGTAAAAATAAAATTTATAATTATTGATATATAGACGTATACGCGTTTTTTCCTCTTTTTTATTTTGCAAAATAGCCACAAAAAATAATTTTTTTTCAAAGATAGAGCAATAAATTATAATAGTAGAGACTGAATTTATTTCATAATAAAACAAAATTAAATGTCATTAAAATAATCTCCACTTATGTTAGAAAATTGTGCGTAACATTTTCTAATTTGTATATATCAAATAATAATTGGAAAACGCAAAATATAAAATTTTTATTTAAAAATTCATGAAAAAAAAATGTTTATATCAGACAAAAAACAAACAAAATTAAAATGTGAAAAATAAAACATTTATCACAGCTCACATGTTTTTTTAATTAAAATTCTTTGATCTATTCGAAATATTTTTAAATGTCTACTTTGAAAATGAAATAAAATGTCTGACATTAGCTTCCTTCATTTAATAAATTTGTTTATTTAATGCTTTTTGTTTATTTCTATTAAGATTTCAGATTTGTATCCCATCGCACGGCTGACTAAAAAAATGGATAGCGCATTAAAAGTGTCGTCTACAACAACAACAACTACACCAACAACTACAACTAATGGCACACAAAAAATTGAAGATAGCTCCTATACTATAGAACTGATCAAACCCAAAGATGCGGAAGAAGTTCTAACAATGCTTAAGAAGTTCTTCTTTAAAGTAAGTTTAAAATATTATATATTGAAATATTAGATACATTTATTTATATTATGGAACTTAACGAAATTACTTTATGAAAATAAACATAAATGTTAGACATACAACACTTCGATTAATTCTTCTTCCATTTACAATTGACCGGAAATTACAAAAATATTATTATTAGATACCATTTTTATAATACCTATAATCATCACAAAAATCAATAGAAAAAATAGAGGATATTGACATATAAATTAATAGTGTTCTTTGATGCTTTTTTGTAGTATAATATATTTAGATTAAAAAGTTTGACTCAGAATTGTAAAGGACTTAAGAGCTTTGACTTTTTTAGTTTAGTTATGGTGAAAGAAAACTTACTATAGCATTACTATTTAACTATATACATATATTGTTATTATTAATTCAGATCAAGAACCAGAATAGTTAGAGAGACCAGACCAGATAGAGACCAGAATAGACCTATTGTGCATTTCTTATTGTTCCATTAACAACTGCATTTGCATAGGTGCCATGTCCGACGTTGAAAGACATCGACGAAAATTATAATATTGCATTTCTTGAATAAAACAAATTTTTTTATTAGTTTTAGTTAATGTAATTCTTTTTTTTCATATTAAAATTGCAAAATATTTTATCGTAAAGCTTTTTAATGTTAAACCACCCAACAAGGTAAAAAATTAATTAGCAGCAATTTCTTGGCATTTTAAACTATGACTTAAACACTGTATATAAAAAAAACGGAATAAATTATTTAGTGCAAAACACTTCAAACAAAACCTAAAAAAAAACATTCTTTTAATTTTTTATTTAAATAATTTATCTTAAACACTTCACACGAAGTCTCCGTATCGAATTTCAATTAATTGATCGAAGCATTCAATTAAGGCGAACAGTTACAAGGCAGAGTTGAGCATTATCTGCTCTGCAACTGCAAGTAGAAAAAAAACTTTTCGTGATTTTATAATCTTGAATCAGAGGCGGTAGTGTAGTGCAGCAGTGCTACATGCAGCAATGCATTCAGCAAGTGCTGCAATGGGGACTTGCATGCAGCACTTGCATTGTGTCTAGACTCTAGACGTATGCTTCCTGAACAGAAATGTCAAGGAAGAAAAATTCAAAAAATTAAAACCAAATCAAGAAAAAAAATTTAAAAAAAAAACAAGTCGTGATCTTAAATTTGTGAGATTATTCTGTAGTTGATATCTTAAATATTTTATAAAATAAAAATATAATATAATATTTGCAGTAAATATATTTACGAACAAACACACCTTCTTTATTCCTCCGTTCTGATACAAGTGTAAATAATCTCAACTTATGCACTTTCATGGTACTTTGCATACACTTTGTATGGAGTCACGATATACGATAACGAATACGAGTACGAGTACTTGCTTTAATTAAACCAGAAGAATTTATCATAAACTTGCTGTTCTTAGTTTGCTTAAGTTTTTATTAATTGTATTAAAATTAATTATATTTTTTGTTTGTTTTTTAAATTTAATCGATACATATAAAAACATTGGAAAATATTTGTTTAGTCGTGATAAATAAATTGTTTGTAAGCCTTAATGAAATCCTTCACAAAAACCATTCTCCTTTTACTTACAACTGCTTAAAAAACTTTATAAATATATACAAAAAAAAATAATTACGATATAAAGATCATTATTATATGCATATATGCTAATAATTAATTTAAAAGACCAAGACGAACGAACTCCTTTTACTTACAACTGCTTAAAAAACTTTATAAATATATACAAAAAAAAATAATTACGATATAAAGATCATTATTATATGCATATATGCTAATAATTAATTTAAAAGACCAAGACGAATACGTGTGATTGCGAGCTTCACTTATCAAGTTGAGAGCTGCGAAGGCCGAACGGGACTTATCCAGACTCTTTTCTTAACTTCATTAAGATATACCCGTTAACTCCAATTTTATAAAACGCCTTTTTTAAGTGATAATTTTATAAAATTACCACGTACCATATAAAATGAGTACGGTCCCAAGTCGATCGCAAAGATTTAGTCTTATATTGCAATGTCTTGCAAAACAATGACTTGCAAAACAATGACTTTGTAACATCGCCGAATAGTTAAAAATAGAATGGCACAAACAGCTTATGTGAATAGACTGGGTAACAGATCATCCTCAAATCTTGTGAGGAAAATAACTATGTTGAACTAAGTTATAATATTGAACTCGCGAGCATTAGTACAATATTTCCAGATTTTTTTTAATGAAGATGATATCTTCACTTCTGCTATTAAGCATATTTTCTTAATTTCAATGTTATATTAAAATTTTATAAAATTATTACATTATTTGTTTTTTTTGTTTAAGTCTTCAGGGACTTAATCATAATACCAGGTTACAAGGACTTATATTTTCTTTTATATGATGGGTATCATATGTTAGGTGTTTCTTTAAGACTAATTTTGTAATGGTATCGAAATGGGATGTAGGGATATGTCTGTATTTTTATAATCGCTATCAATATGGTAATAATAATAATAATAATAAAGCATGTCATTATCACTTTAAGTATTAATATATATAATGAGAATGTTAAGATTAAATACCTAGGTATTGGAATAGATTTATGCTTTCCCTTATACCATTTTTGATGTAATACCATATTTACAAGTAATACAGCCTATATTCATCATTCACTAGTTTCAGTGCATTTATTATTCAAGTGTTGTTTTCTTTACAGTGATTATTGGTATCAGATTCTCTATCAATAAATAAATGATATATAACTAGAGTAAGTGTTCCAAATTGAAACTCCTCTAAATAGGAATGTCTAAAAATTTTAACTAAATTATTAATTAATTTTATTAAATTATTAATATTTAATAAATTTGACTTTACAAAATATAAGGTAGCTCTAATTTTTGAGCATCTAAGGAATAATTTTTTTTTAACTTATTAAACAATAAAAAGATTGAGTGTATTTGCTAATGTTCCAATATCAGCCAAGAGTTCCAAATGAGTTCATTCATTTACTACAGATAAAAAATTTAAACGAAGTAAATGAACTTTACTTAAACACGTAACATTAATAATAAAATTGTTTAAAACGATTGTATTTTATTAAAAAAATGATTCGTGATCAATAAACAAATAATTAACTTGAAGAATAATACTGACCACAGATAAGTTTTCACGACCTATAATAACACATAAATGTTATGTCAAACATTTTAATACATTTTTTTAATAATTCGATATAAATTAAATCGAATTATTCAAGAAATAAACAAATATATAAACTCTACTATTAAATTTGTATTTAAAAAAATATTAAATTTAATGTTTTGCCATAAAAGTCCATTTAAGCGATAAATGGACTGGTAATTTGTATTGAATTAATGTTCGCATATTAACCTGCACATTGACTTGAGACCATTTTAAAAGCTAACCATTATTTTTATCATTAATATTAATCTTTTATTTATTAATGGAAATCGCTGTCAGCTTTATTAGCTTTGCGAATACATTAGGCGTGCGCCTCAAATCATTCAGGCATTACAAATTATTTTACAGACAGGTCGGAACCAATTAAATCATTATGCAAATGCGATGCATTCGATCGACTAATGTTTCATATTAACTTCATATGTAATTTAATTTAGTCGACCAAAGCAACTATGAAGTTTCACTACAATATAAACTTTAAATTATTTAAATTAAATTAATTAAATATACTTGCACCATTAGAATAATATTAATTTTTTTTAATAAGTATTTCAAGATAGGGCGGTTATTTAAAAAAACTACTGAACGAGAACAACTACTGATAAATAATGGTTAATGGTTTAGGTTAATGGCAAAAGTATTCCAGATCAATAAGAGCAATTCGTTTTGAAAAAGACAACAGCTCTTTGTCGTGAGAATAATGATCTAGAATATTGATTTCACTTCAAGGTGAACATAGTTTAACGAATAGTATGAATGATATGAATTTAAAGTTTTTAGCAAACTTT
This sequence comes from Teleopsis dalmanni, assembly GCF_002237135.1. NCBI lineage: Eukaryota > Metazoa > Arthropoda > Insecta > Diptera > Diopsidae > Teleopsis > Teleopsis dalmanni. The sequence goes on along the minus strand of NC_051847.1, from coordinate 77,808,583 downwards.
TTAAAAAATACAAGAACAAAAACAATCAACCTTTAGTCGTAAGTCGTGATATAATGGAATATACTTAACCCTTCTTTATCGATTGAAGTACTAGTAATACACCTTTTATATTTGAATTTTGTAATAATTCTCTTTTCCAAACACAATATACCTAGGTTGGTCACAGTAGGTTGGTGACATCATTAAATGAATATTTGGACAAAATTTCGTTCTCTTGTTGCCTTCAAGTTCTTTTAAAGTCCATAACAGATGGAATTGGTGTCATGGTCCACTTTATATTTGATAATAAAGGAAGAAAAAAAACGACGTCTAAAGTACAATTGCACCTTTTATATTTTAATTTTGCCACAATTATATTTCCCTGAATACAATTTAGATCTATTATTTCGTGACATCTGTAGACGATTAAATGAACAAGATTTTATTGCCTTACAACATGGATGGTCAAGTAGATTTCTAATCCACTAAAAGCGACAATATTTCCCATTTAATCCATATACAAGGAAATAAATAAAAAAATAAAATAGAAAATAAATAAATAATAAAATATAAATGAAAAATAATAAATAAAAGCTTTATGAACGATATAGTTTATTTGGTATTGATAAATCACCTACTAAACCAAGCAGGACTTTTCAATCTGATGTGGTTTCAAAACAGTTCTTAAAAACAATTTGAAGGCCCTAGAAACAACGGTGGTGGTTTCACGACTACTATAATATATTTTAGGACCAACTGCTGTCTCTGGTACTAACGTAACACATTAGCCAAGCACTATTTCTATTATTTATTTCACATGGATTAAGGATGGTGTTCTCTATAGATAATACTCACTAACATCAATCACGGTACACATAGAAAAATTCAAATATAAACGCAATGTTCGTTTCTTCAAAGTATTTTTCCCCAATATAGATATCAGGTCATTCATTATATCGAGTTTGCTAATACTCTAGTATATCATTATATCTATCACGATTGAATGTGTACCTTCGGCATATCTCGTTGTATGTATCGTTGTTAGAAGCATAATTGACAAATTTTTCTTTGAAATATTTGTTATATCAAAATTGTAGGCAATATTGTAAGACCTTTCTTGAAAGTCCTTATGCCAATTGGCAGAAACCTTTTCTAACTTTTCTAACTATGCGACCTAGTATCTTTTTCCAGAAGTCTCGTGCCTTTTCTGTGCTTTTTTGACTATACGACCTAGTATCTTTTTCCAGTACACTCTTGTCTTTACTGTGTGTACCTGACTATACGACCTAGTGTATTTTTCTAGGTACTAGACTTCTTGACGCTTTCGTGTTTTAGATAGTTCTAATAGGATGTATATGTTACAAGCGAATTTTAAGAGAGAGTACAGTCTAATATTTGGTAACTCCAAAATACTTTATTCGAGTTTTCGAGAAAGCTGGATAGAAATATGAAAGATGGTCTAGTCTTTCCGTGATCTGCAGTTCCTATATTCATTCCTACAGGAATATCAAGTTAGTAGTTTTTTTAATGTATATATTATTATCTTCTAATGCCATATTTTTTATTAATAATAATAGTTATTTACATTACTTTTGTTGTCAAAATGAATATATTTAAAAGCATGGGGTGTAAAAAACTGAATATGTATGAAGTACAATTTGATTAACTTTATTAGAGTAAACAACACTAACAATATCCCAGCTGACAGACGTAAAGACGGATATCGCCAAATTTAATTATTTCATAATAATGACAAGGACACCATATTTCCAAGCAAGTGACATGGTTTCCAAAGTCACTTGATTAGTAGGAAAAATTGCTTGAAGCACGTAATATTAAATATTTAGGACGTGTGCGAGTTAGGCTAAGTTGATGTTAAACCAAATGGGAGATTTTTTCTGATTTTTTGCACTGCAGACATTTAGCCATTTATCAACACGCATCGACACATCACTACATTATCGGCACAACCTAGAATTTCCCTTATTTAGGACGCAATTTAGTCTAACTCGCACACGTCCTAAATATTTCATTCATTTTTTCAGTCATTCATTTTCATATCAGTCATTCATTTTTTTTACTGTAACTCAAGTTACAAGAGATTCTATATCTTTATTACTGCTTTATACCATGTTTCCACTCAGCTCATTTACGCAGCTTTTTCCATTAAAGTCGTTAATAAGGATAATTTACCATACAAAGAATTTTCATATAAATGAGCTCATTATAAATAAATCAACAGATTTAAGACGAAAAATATTCTACAAAATTTTCCACATATATTTATCGTGTATTTTATATTTGAAATGTAAACAAACAAGCTATTTCACATGCATAAATCAACTCATGCCAATGGAAACAGTCAAATTTCATTAATATAAGTAGTTTTAGCTGGAGTGGAAACACGATATTAGGTTATAAAACTTTTAAGGTAATTCTATTTTATTAACTGCTTTGAATAACAACCTCATTGACAATAATACTTAATAATTTTCCAAAATGTCACAAAATATTTCAAGTCCCAATAAATTTATATTATAATTTAATATTATTAAATAATAGTTAATAAAATTCAATTACTTGCGATATCGTAAATCAAACTCAAGTCAAACGCAGAATTAAATGCATTTAGCAAATTAGCATTTCAAACATCTGGTGAACACTTAGGCAACATTCAACGTTGAAAGATATAAAATGCGCGAAAAGATACAAAATGCCATGATGTTTTTAATCTCAGATAACTAATGAACGTGTACGAGGGAAACTGTAATTACTTAATCATTACATGAACATAATTACTAGTTACAAATTTTTATCGATAATATAATTTTATGCAATTTTAATATTCTTAAATGTTGGCTGGGGAGGAGCTAAAGCGGAAAAAAATTTATTAAATAATTCCGAAGCAAATCAATTATTTAAATTAATACCAAAATTCAGGTTTATAATTTCATTTGTGTTATCACGTTTTATTTAAAATTCTGTGGAGCTATTAAAATGTTAATTAAGTGATTAAAATAGAAATATTTACTAAACATTGTAGAAATGCTGTAATATTTAAGTACTATTTTTATATGAAGATAGTAAATTACGCTAGTACTCCTACTATTATTATCACTACTCGATTAGTTGTTGGTGATCAATGAACTTTTTGTAATGACGTAGATTTTAAAACAAAATTAAGATAGTAAATTATATTGAAGCTTTTGAATGAAGTATTTTTATATAATTTATTGATACTCGTATAATGTAAGTACTTTTAAATACAAAGTAAAATATACATTGCACAGACATGTTAAAAACTTTCTTAGAATCACGAGTAAAATTTATTAAATGATTAAAATATTAAAAATTAGGCGAGTATATATCAATGATATCCAATATGTCATACGATTTCTTAAACAAACCAAAAAATGTTTAAATTAACTCTATAAGAATTTCAGTGTTCTAGAGTTCCAGAATTCCGAAGTTCTGATTTAGATTAGGTAAATGGCAACCTATCCCACAAAAAGACGCGGGTAACTTAAGACTCGAAGGCGATTAACTGCTTTAAGAAACTAAAGTAAACCAATTGCATACTTCAGGCCGCGAAACTTTTTGTATCAGTTTGATAAAACCATATCCTTAAAGTCCATTTTTTTTCAATAGTGAAGATCTATCTATTGTACTATAAGTCTCATTCCGATTATTTACAAAAATTCTCGGCTTGGAAAACATTTAAAAGAGGCAAGGAGCTAAAATTTAAGCTACTTAGAACATTAGATACGAGAACTTCAAGTCTATGTTCACAAGACCACAGTTTCATCATGTTCATGGTTTCATCGACATCTAAAGAATTAAGTTATTTTCAACTAGGTCAAAATGAAAGCGATACTTGGCAAAATTGGTGTGTCTAGTGATCGTACTATTAGCAGTCTACAGTCCTTGCTGCATAAAGTTACATTTAATACTTATACTAATAATATTGGACAAACAGTTGAAGAAGGAAATACCTAGAGTTGATAAATTGTATAAAGGATAAAGTTTTATCCTATGCCGAATGGTGACAGAGTTATGTTTTCATATTCGTTTCCAGACTTACAACTATGAGAACTCTTTTTGAGTAACACTCAATTGATCAGCATGCCTGCCTATAAGACAATATTTAGTTGGTAAGACTGTATTAAACTGTGAGTGTCGAGAAACACTAATCAGTTGTTCCATTCTTTGCTATTTATCTCTGGGATATATCGTTCTAGTTGCTTGACGTATATATTCTATTTTATACGTAGATCCATTAATTTGAAACTGAGATAAAGCCTACATCTATTGAATTTGCTATATCTCTTTACACCTTCATATATCCAATAGAAGATTAATAAATATAAAAACATTCCTTTATTAAAAAAATAAAAAGCTCTTGTAGTCTCTTACAAGAAGGGTAAGGGAATTTTCTGAAGAAAGTTCATTAAATATATTTACATACTTAAATATATATATTATTAACCAAGTTTAAATACCCCATTCACTATTCTCTTATCCGAAAAGGTAAGATTGGACTCAAATTATTTACATACCATTTAAGTTTACGTTAAATTTATTATTTTATCTTAGTGGGATAATAAATTATGTAGGAAGAAATTTGAACTCCTAAAAATTTCCCATCATTTTTCATCCACTTTTTCCTCTTATTCCTCAAATGCTTAGATGACATTAGATCCATCATAATTGAGATATGTATGATTTTTTTCACTTTTTCACGTTTTCGTTTTTTTTTTTTGAATCTATATTGAACATTTTTCATTCAATATAATCATACTTTTCTCTTTCAGGATGAGCCACTGAATACATTCCTTAACTTGGGTGAATGCAAAGAATTGGAGGAATATTCCTTAAAATGCATTAAAGACGATTGCTCATTTAAGGCAGTAGATAAAAATGGCAAAATATTAGGAGTTTTTCTAAATGGATTACTTAAACGACCAGTAAGTAATATAAAGCTAAACTACAACTACCACATTCAGTAATATTAATTATTCTATAGGCACCAGACGCAGTACCTGAAAAATCAGCTGAAGGTTGTGAACATCCAAAATTTAGAAAAATACTTGCAATGATGGATTATATTGAGGAAGAATTTAACTTATTTGATTTATTTCCATCAGTAGATGTTATACTAGATGGTAAAATACTTTCCGTGGATACAAATTGTCGTGGTTTAGGCATTGCAGGAAGGTTGACAGAACACACAATGAATTACATGCATGAGCATAACATAAAAATCTTCCATGTATTATGTTCAAGTCATTATTCGGCACGTGTTATGGAAAAGTTGGGTTTTCACGATGTGTACCGATTAAACTACGCCGATTACAAGGTTAACGGACAAGTTGTATTGGCACCGGCAGCTCCACATGTCGCCGCACGTATCTTAGTCAAAGATATCAGCGAAACCACCAAATCCACACTATAAATGATCAGTACAAAAACTTCATGTAATGTTGGATGCGATTTGTTGGTACCAGACGACTAGGCAATTAGTGTAAAAATTTTAAATCTAAATCTTGTGTTAGAAAAATGTGATTTTATGTTTAGTTGTAAAAAGTAGACAATTTGTATTTTGAGTGTATAAAAATTAAATATTAAATTTTTTCTTAAAAGCTTAAAGCTCTTAGTACTTATACAGGAAATAAAACTTACACTCTAATAAGTTTCAAACTGTGCAAAATGCTTTGAAGCTTTTTTAAGCTTTTTCGCTTTATTGTAAATATTTTAAATTTATATTTTTAAATTTATAATCATAAAAATTACATATTAAACATATTTTCTTTTTTATCAAAATCAGTTAGAAATTGAAAATAAACCACCAATTATTTGTATATTTTTAAATTAATTAGATTTATTTTAATTAATTAAATTAAAATTTTTATACGTACAATTTTATTTCTTTTGATATATATACTATTTAAATCATTGTTAATACTATTATATACGGAATTATGTATAAATTGAAATAAATTTAAATTGAACTAAATAATTAAAAGATTTTTGTTGTTTAATGATGAATTTTATTAATTAATTAATTATTTAATGAATGTTAGATTTTTATAGTTGAATAACATGGATGTAGCCAAAGAAGCTTTCAGGTTCACTGAAAGTATGTTAGAAGCAATATTTAATATTTCATAATGATTATAATAGATAAGGGTGTTATCTATATATTATAGATCGATAGCAAGAGAGTAAGACATAATTATGCGCATACAGTTGTTGTATGTAACAGTTAGAAAGAGATTACCAGATTCTCTGTAATTAGATGTAATGATTCCCTTATATATTTTATATTATTCCGATCTTTTTTAGGTAATTTATTTGAATAGCCTATGTTTTTTCTTTGTTATCATTTTTTCTAGAAGAATAATTTTACAAATGGGCCCTGCTTTGATCAGGTTTCTAGACTCTATTATAAATAAAAGCGATTTAGATGAAATTTAATTAATCGACATTAAATGCAATAATAAATAATTGGGTATTTTATACATATGATAATAAAGCTTGCATGCCTAAATTGCTTTATTTATACTTTCCATACTTTTATCGCAAAAGTATCTCTAATATTTCTGCTTAATGTCGATCAATATAATAGGAATGATGTCGCATATAAGGATCAAGTTAAGGATTCTATCTATTCATAGTTTTTATTATAAATTCGTTGAATACAGTAAAGATATCTCACTCACACAACCAGGGAAACTAATTTTATCTCTATATCTGCAAAACTTGCCATAAACTGAACTTGGATATAATCATATTATAATCTTAATAAAAAAAAATTCTTTATTCAAATAATAACTTAGATGAAAGCTTTACAAGAATGAACATGGAATTCTGTACGAAATGTGCATTCAGAATGTAGGGCAACTAACCTCTGATGTCTGCTCCCTATGAACAGAACAAAGAAAATGTGATATAGTTTTCTATTATAAGGAATGCCCATGCTGACCACCTGCTCTTCAATAGACGAAAAGTCAGTAATTATTGTATAATTCAATATAGAGAGATCTCTTCTATTTCTGTCTTTTAGTAAAAGTATTATAAACAATTTATTTTAGCTTCAACTCTTTATTTTAAATTTTATTTGATTATATAAAAACATGATCAATCCTTAACTCTTTAACTTGGTGCTAGCATTTAATTTTTTTTTTTTTTTGCTATAAAAATAAAATTAGTTCTTTCATAAAAAAAAAATAAATAAATATCATAGTTAGTCTGTTTAGTATAAATAATATTGACCACTGTTTAAATTATTTATATGAGTAAGAAGGTATATAAATACATATAACACTATCCAAATCAAATATTTTAAGTTAATAAATATTTAATACAATAAAAAATAAATATGTTATAATTAAACTTCAGACATTAATAACAGATACTGACAGATTTTTTTCCCTTTATTTTAATTTTCATATAGTATAATTTTAATTTATGATTAGCGAATTGGTTTATGTATTTATTTATATAATATGTATGTATTTACATAATATGTATAATCAATGCTTAACGAAATATTATTTATCACAAAATCATAATTAAATTAAATTCTACTACAGTAGAGTAGAATATTTAGGTACTAAAACAAAATATCAGTCAGTAATTACTAATATCTCAAAATTATATATAATGTTATTATGCTATATATTTATTAATTAAAATGTTCATTCTGTGATACATAAGGTGATCTACTTCCTAGAACTTATATTTTTTTTTTCATGTTAAACACATTTAAGGTTTTATATACATTTCTAAATTTTAAATTTTTCTTACAACATAAATGATTAATTAAATAATTTATATGTAAAATGAATCGATATTGATGATCTTATTTATGATAATAGTATATTGATTGCTCTTAATGACATTTTTTAAAAAAATTGTTTTGTCTTAGTACCGAACTTTTATAATATGTAGTGATTTGGTGCAATATCAAATCCCTGGAACTATAGAAACTTTATTAATATATTCTTTACATTAAATAGTTTAATAAGAATTATTTTCAATTCTTTGTAATAATACTTACTTTCATACTTAGTTGGCCTTTAAATACGTTTATCATCTGTAAACGGGTCCAATAGCATTTGCTAGTCAGATCAATTCGCAGTTTGTTGTCGCTACTTGGTTGTACCGAGTACATTTAAAAATCATTTAAGTCTTTTGCCTTAGATGTGACTTCAAGAACCACATTTAGATATTTATAAGTCGATAGAGAGCTTTATTCCTCAATTACATAATGGCTTAAGTACCATCTATTGACATTACGAGAGTGATTCTTAAATGTAACTCTAAACCGATGTCATTTTTGGGGTTTACCCAGATTTCTAGATAAACAAAATCTCTTAGAATTTTATGAAATGTCAATAGTAATATTATATTTCATATTATACATATAAATATATTTTTAATGTTTCAAAGCGTGAAACGGTAGAGATCTATACAGCAATTTCATCTTATTTAAACATACAATTAAACATATATCCTAGTCGATGAGTATTACCGGTAGAAGTATTTTATAAAAAACTATGTGTTTAGGTGATCGAATGTTTAAAGACAAATTTTGCGCTTTAAATTTTTATTTTATTCCTGAATATAAAATATATCTCCATACTTTATGAAAGTAATTTCGACAATTCTAATCCAATAATAATTTTTTTTTAAATTTGAATCTAACGTTATTTCCAGGTTTGTGCCAAGAATGTTCATTACACCTTTTTTATCACAATTTTAATATTCGCGATCACAATAAAACATATTACAAAATATAAGATTTTTAGTTTCTTCGAAAGACCTCGGAACATATTTGAAAGCCGCATTAGTGGTCTCGCTCTCAATTTTGCAACTTCTTCATCATTCGGCGCAGTTGTTCATCGTTGCCAAACTTTTGGGCGTCAGCGCGCACATTTGCATGATGTTGACTAGCTTCTGCTGACACCTCGTCTAGTTGTTTACGGTCGAACGTGAAGGAGTGTCTAAAATAATAATATATTCTGTTAAAAAAGAAAAACAAAATTGTAATATAGTGTAAACACTGGCATACACTAATGTAAGACCACCTACTTTACAGACACATATCCGAAAACAGCACCAAAAATACCTAAGCCAATGAGTAAAAGTCCAATTGTTGAGTTTGATATGCGCTTCCAACCAGGGACACCATAATAAGCATTAGGGTCTGGGTTTGGATTAAAATCAGGCTTAATTTTCCAAGATCTGTTGAAAGAGAATCATAGATATGCATATATATATATATAAATATACATATACATATACTTACTCATGTACTTCGGTGGTAACGGTGTCATATGAGTAACTACGATTTCCGTAGGAGTTTTGGTATGAGATTTTTTGGTCGTATGCACGGCGAAGATTTGGTTTACTTAACGTCTGATAAGCCTCTGAGATTTTAACAAATTGTGCAGTTTGCTTAGGGTCCGATTCGGCACCTTTCACGTCAGGGTGAAACTGAAAAAAACATTCAATGTCAATAATTAAAATAGTTTCGTTGAACTTAATTATGTCAAGTTTATAAAAATTAAAACATTAGTAAATATTTATTAAATATATTTTGTGAATGTTTTCTATATCAGCTGCGCAAATTTAGAACACAATTGTGGGAAAAAAATAGCATTGAGAATTTTTTCTTTTAAATTCACTATAAAAGCGTTAAACTGTTAAATTAAAATTAAATAAATAATTTATTTAAAAATGAAAGTAAGTTTTATGTTTCTAGCATTTTTAGTTTTGGGATTTTGTATTCTAAGAGTACAAGCCAAAGACATAGTTACTGAGGATGATGATTCTGGCACAATAACTACCACAGCTGATGGAGGTATTGCACCAGGAACAGATGTTGGACCAGGTCAGAAGTTTGTGAATTTTGTAAGGAAGAAATTTAGAAAAATATTTTCACTAGCACCAAATAAAAATAAGAAAAAAGTGAAGAAAGTTTTAACAACAAAACCTGCCAAATAGAAATAAATGTAAAAATAATTATAACAGTTTGTGTTTGATTTTATAAAGCTTCAAAATATCACTGTAAACAAGGTTAGAGGTCAATTAGTCTCACAAACTAAATGCACAAATAGCTATCATAAGCCAATTTTTATTTTGAGCGATGCGTCAGTGCTAATAATAATTTAATAGAATTTTATGGCACCGCTCGTAAGTTTGAAATAATAAGAATTTATATATTTTTATATAGGCCATCGTTCATACAAGGACTTAAGAGCTATACTTAAGCAAAACAAATTACCGCTATATATGTGATATGGATATTCCATACTGATATAAACTGAATTTTAATTTAATAAAAACTAAATATGTCAATAAAAACCAAATAACCATTTTTAAAACATGCTTGTATTAACAAGAATACATTCTTGTATTAACATATTCTAGATAATTGTTCCCGACTTTAAGCAATTACAAAGAGCTTTGGTTTCTCTGAAGAAACCACCTCGCACTTCTTTTCACAAGCGCGCAAGAAATTATTAATAAAATCTATAATAGCACTTATGAATTTAATTTTATTAATTATATATTGAAGAACACCTATTAAATCGAATTGTATCCATAAAAAACCCATAAGTTTTATCTACTCTATTTCTACTCTTCAAGTAGAAAGGATTAAAACTACATAAATTGTCCAATATTTAATACAAAAATACATTTCACATACAATTTATGTTTTTGAAGTTAATATTTTTATTAAATTTGAATAAATTATATGCAATATATTCATTGTTATTTATGTCTAATGAATATTGCTTGTCTCGTTAAAATAGGAAGTTTATTGAATTAAGATTTATTGAAAAGCTTGGCAACCCTATTAGACTTTATTGTTTCATAACATCAACAGAAAAATTTTTTACGATTCCATAGACAAGAAAACAAATATATTTACGTAAATAAACACAAGCTCGCCGGCTTGAGATTTCAATTATTTTATTTATTTACCTTTTTTGAAAGTTTTACAAACGCATTTTTTATATCTTGATTACTGCATTTCTTATTTAATTCTAATACATCATAATAAGTTTGTCGATTAGAGAATTTCCGTACACTACAAATAACATTATCAATATTTTCACTTAAATTAATTATTATATAAACTCACGCATTTATTAGACCAGCTAATCGCGGCTTTACAAACAAATTTAACATTTTCTAAAATTCAAATAATATCAAATAAATTTTCATTACAAATAGTAAAATAAAACGCAACTCCAAAATAAAATAAAAACTAAATATATTTACACTTAAAAAACATCTGTCAAAGCAGCTGTTGCTTTTTTTCTTTTTGTTTTTTCATTTTGGGTTTTAAAAGAAATCAGATGTTTTGAATACTATTGTGAATGCACATTGGTTTGACAGTTGAAGGAATTTGGCAAATCAAGACACGACGGTTTTAAATAACAAAAATTTTCAAATTTCGTTTTAAAACAGACAAAAGTGAATATGTAATGTATGCGTTTGTATAATTTGCAAATCAAGTTGAAGAAATTATAAAAAATTCATATAAAAAATAATTACGCTAAGATGAATTAATATGTAGATGTAGTTGCTTTCGCAAGCGTGCGGTGTCGGCATCCGTTCCATAACAATAAAAAAATGTTGAAATGTATAAAAATAATATAATTATTATGAAGAAATTTTGTGAAGTACTTATAATTATAAATAATATAATGAAATATAAGAAAAAAAAAACAATTATTTGCACCAAAAGTGGTGATTTATGAATTTATAGTTTCGGGACACAACAACGCAGCCATTTTTAACGTTAATGGCGGCCGAAACTGTAACAAAATAATTTAAATAAAAATGTATAAATTTATTAATTGCAGAATTAGAAGTTGCGATAATAAATGATAATAATATTAATTTATTGAGACAAAAATAATAATGTTAATTTTAAAATAAACATTTTTTAAATAACAGTTATGCAAGAAACTTATAAGTGGAAAAGAAACGTTGCCACCCAGTAACGTTTCTCCAAATGGAAACCAAAATAAATTAATTATATGTTACTAATAATTGATCATTTATAAATCCAAACAAATTATATATAAAATATAATTTCAAAAATAATTTTTAATTTTATTGAAATAATAAAGAATAAATCAATAATTTTAATTAAAAAAATAAACATATATGTTGAGTGATTGTTAATATAGTGACGCTTGTAAACCGCAAGAGATAATATGGATCGCTGTTATCAATTATTTTTTTGTTACTCAAATCTGCTATCTACACTGTTAAATTTCAGTACAAGTTTGTCAGAAAAAAGTTATTGACATGGACTTCAGGTAAGTGCTTCTATATTATTAATATTAAAAATTTTATATATATATTTGTCAGTTTGAAAATTATTTTCTATAATGTTTTCTTTAAATTTGAATTTATTTGTAAAAAAAAACAAAACTTATAATAATAATAAAATATCAAATGAACTATTCTACTCCAGCAGATCAGTAATATTACATCTCTTATAATTTTATATCTAATATTATATCGTTTTTCTTACCACATTTAAAATATGTATAAGGCTAGCAGCTCCATATTTTTTTTTTTCAAAATAGCTATATCTATTACTCCACATTTGAGATGCCCCGTAGAGATATCAATCTTACAGTAGGTTAACTTACAGATCATTGTATTTTAGGTAACTATGCTAGAAGACTAAATCTTACTTTCAATCATAACCGGCGCAGTTGAGGAGAGGACGATGAAAGTGCCTTATAGCTATACTTATAGCTATGAAAGAGCCTTATAGCTATACGGTAATACAATGGTATAACCTACCTACTACTCCAGTATTATAGTAATATAATACTTAACTCTCAAAACTGAGTTCAGTTGAATTATGTATGAATATAGTTAGCAAAGTAAATCCCATAAGCATAACTTAAGTCAGTATGGACACTTAAGTTACAATTGTGCAATCGGCCCACAATGTTAATAAAATAGATATCTGAGATATACAGACTTTGAAAGTTTAGATAAAACCCCAGTGTCTTTTTCATAAACCACATTTAACTGAAATATGGATTATTCTCTCATTAAATTGTATTTATTAATTTATTTAAATAGTTTACTGTTTAGTGTTTTTTTTAATTTTGGCGGATTAAGCGATTAGTCATGTGAACCACTGTGATAGGTAGTGGCGATATACGTAAAAGCTGTTTTCTAATTGAATTATATGTCTTTTATTATTTGTGTCCTTTAGATAATTTTTTTAATAGTACTGATATTTGATTACCTATCAGACATCTTAATGACCACCTTAACAATGGTGGTCTATCTGACATAGCAAAATATCGTTTGTACCGGAAATGTTTTGTGACTTGTAGACACATTTTTGCTAACTGTCTGATTTTGATATAAGTCCAAAAAGGTCAGAAGATTTATGACCCTTAACTGAAACACATTCTGGTTTTTATTTAAAGAGTTGAATGTCTTTGATTTGCTTATAATTGCAATAGTCTACTTTACTGGGAGTCTATTATCACTGTTAGTATTTACTTTATTCCAACTTAGCCTTCTCACTAATTTGAAAAAAATAATTTAATTGGATGTAATATATTTTTATTAGCATAAGAAATAGGAGTAATTTATTTTATATATATATATTATTATTAAAATATAGACATTTGATTATTTTAGTGAATATTTAAGATATAAATAGTATGAAGAAAACAATTGATACAATTTTTTAATACAAAAGAACGTTCTTAAAAACGCTTTGATCGATATTTAAATTATTTTTTTCTTAAAAAATCAAATATAGTACAAAATTGTATAAATGAATATGTAAATAATATTATTTTTTAATTTTGCTGAAATTAACAAAATGTTGGTATGTGGTAAAAAACATTTAAACATAAATCTTATAACAAAAACTGTAATAAGGATACGTAAATAAATAAAATGAAAACAATAAATTTTAATTAACAAATCTAAATGCATTATAATTTTAACAAAAACATAAATACAAAATAATGACAAAAATCGAACTAGTAAATGATCCTGCGAAGGGGCAACATCATTATCATGGGATGGTGCAATTTTCCAACAGTTGGAAGTCCGGTAAACTTAGATGGCTGACACTGCAGATATGTGATGTTCTGATTTTTATCACAAATTTAAGGCTTGTGCTTAGTTTAAGCGTATTCATGTCCGCTCTCCAATTTCTTCATCTGTATTTTAAGAAAGACACGATTACACGTTTAATAGACTAAAATCTATGATTATAAAATTTAAGTTAATGAATGGATGCCTTAAAATAGACTTTAATTGTATATACATTTTGTGTGTGTAAGTGTTTTGATAATTTTGTACAAATGTGTGCGTGCATAACAACAAAAGTTTAAATTGAAAGTATTAAACTTTTGTGTTTTGGGAATGTGTTCAGTAAAAGAGGCTATCATCCCATGAGTATTTAAATCTCACCTCACGTTCATCGGCATGAGTCCTGTATTTCTCTGATGCCTCACTTATTTTTGGTGGAGCTGGCGTTTCTAAAATTTGTGTGTATATAAGAGCAGCAGCAATACCGCCAACAATTGGACCAACCCAGTAAATCCAATGAGATTCCCAAATATCGGTAACAAAAGCAGTACCAAATGTTCTGGCAGGATTCATGCTGGCACCAGTATAACGTATTGTTCCCAAATGTCCAAGGGTAACCGACATGCCAATAGCGAGTGGAGCAGTGAAACGAGAGTCTAAAAAATTGTTAATAAAGAAAAATACAATAAATAAGATTTAAAAAGTAAATTGAATCAAACCTGGTTTATTTGAATCGCATGCTCCAAAAACTGTAAGCACCAAAACTAAACCTAAAAAGAACTCAATACCAACTCCTTGTAGTTCAGTTAGATTTTCTGCAAGTGTTGTATGACCTAAACCGTTATAGTAAGCCTCATCGAGGAGGGTCTGTAGTAAAATAGTAAAAAAATCATTTTAATATTATGAAAGTGAAAAGTTATTCTTTTAAAATTTAGTTTGAAATTATTACGAAAATTCCGGCAGTGAGGTGTTCGTTTTGAAGACCCCCAGTATAAATTATTCTAATTCAATAATTGTAAGATTAGCTGTTATTATATACTAATTTAATAAAGAAGTCAATAAATTTTAAAACATTGACAATTTTTATATAGAAAACAATTTCTAGAAAAGAATAGAAATTGGTCATAATAACATTTTATTGAGAAGAATTTTAGATATAAAGATTCTATTAAATCCTCACTAGTAGGTGGGGCTTAAGTTCGTTTCTAATATTCAAGTCAACCTTCTCGTAAAATTTAGAAATATGTGTTTTCTTTATTAGTGCTACTAGCTGGCACTTTTTTATTTTATTTTCTTATTTGGTTTTTCAGTGCAGTTAATAGATTTTAATTTTTAAACTTAAATAAATTTACGTGGTAAATCATACAGTATTTGCAATTTTTGCTATAAATAAATAAAATATTATTGTCATTTCAGATATATATTCTTTTGTTTTTTTATGTTTTACTTAAACTATATTTCATTAAAGCAAGAGGATAACTTTAAGTAAACCAAATTTTCATTGAGATCATTTTCAAATATTGATATTAAGAATTTTATTTACAACTAAGAGTGCTTGAAGTCTCAAAAAATTATTTACGAACA
Organism: Teleopsis dalmanni; assembly: GCF_002237135.1. Lineage (NCBI taxonomy): Eukaryota > Metazoa > Arthropoda > Insecta > Diptera > Diopsidae > Teleopsis > Teleopsis dalmanni. The sequence continues at coordinate 77,792,917 of NC_051847.1, read as the reverse complement.
GTTTGTTGTTGTAATTTAGTACTATTCGAAACCTCGATATTAGGGATTTTTTCGATATTAGAGTTTTTATTATCTGACTTACTCTAACAGCTGCAGTGCCTGCTATAGCACCCAAACACTGGAATATGATATATAATACAGCTCTCACTAGACTAATGCGACCAGCTACTAACATGCCCATGGTAACAGCTGGGTTAACATGACCACCACTAAGGTGTCCAACAATCTATTAAAAAAAGTAAGAAAAATTGATTATGAAAATTATGATTTATAATTATCACAGCAGTAGTCAATTAACTTACAGTGATGGCCATAAAAACACCCAAACCAAATGCTAATGCCTTAAATGTGCCATCTTCTGGTTGTGTGCATGCACCGCATGCAAAGAAGTTTAGAATTAAATTTCCTAAATAAAATATAAAAAACAATATTAAAGAATTTAAATATATATTTTTATATAAAATATATGTTTACCTAAAAATTCACCGATTAAAGCCTGCCATAGACGATGATCCTTCGATTTGAATTCATTTACGCCAAGTGAATATTCGAAATTACGCGCCATAACTGTGAGTGACTTTACTACTTAATTGAAACTTCCGCTAAATTTTGGCAATACCTGAAAAGATATACATACATTAATATAAATAAGTAATAAAATTTGAAATTAAAATTTGTTCAATTGTAGTCTTTAAACCTATTTAGGCAACTACTGTATGTAATTGTAGTCTTTAATTGGCATTAGTCGAACAGTCTTCAAAATTGGCAGACACAGTCTTTGAATACGAATAAGGGAACTGAGTCTGACTGAGTCTAATATTTGAAGACATTTCAGCACGTTGGTGGCTGTCAGTGAATTGTTTGTATCCAAATGTGATAAAATATATACATATATATGTATCCACGTAAATAACATACATACAATTTTGATTAGACAAGTGAGGAAAATATTCCAAGTTGATATGAATTTTTATGTAAACATTGTCGCAATTAAACTGTTTGTCACTTGCATATCCGTTATCTTCAGAAGTGTAAAACAATAAAATGCAAATTATTCACTATAACTGCAGTTTATTTTTATATGCACTTTATACTTTTATGTTTTTACAATAGTGCATTTTTTATTGAAGTTTTGATAAATAAAAATAAGTGAGCTTGGCAAGTAAGAATATTTTTTAATTTATTGGGTAAACTCAATATGGGATATCAAGATTATAGTAGTAATAATAATTAAAATAATATGTAAATAACTATATAAATGTGCGTAATCAGTATAAATCCTATAAAATTGAGTTAAGTAGATTAAAAGCTTACATGATGTTGCCTACGCCTACGTCCTCTGAACTACGTGAAATTTTCACCTCACGCCTTTCACACCTACTGAATATACATTGCATACATTATCGAATAATAATCATATATGTACATTATCGAATAATAATCAAATACCTAATGTATTATTCTATGTATTATTTTAGCAAATTCAAGTAGATAATTGGATGTAGCCACACTTCTATTTCTATTGCTCTATCTGTTGTTAGTACTACCTGTATGTTTTTCTATTTGTATGTCTGCCTATTTCGCTATCCATTTCAACACAAATTATATTCTCATATTTTGCGGGAAATGGTCTTTCCTATTTTATATTTAGTAGACTGAACAATCAAAGCTGTTCTCTATTAAGAAATAATACATGTATTAAGGTTAAATGATACATATATACATTTATTTACAATAAATACTAAAAATATGCAATATCTTTAAGAAATGATTTTTTTAACGGTTTAATACCACAACCCGTTAAATTCTGTAAGTAATCACAGGCGGATATGAAGACCCTTATATAACAACAAGAATTGCAAATTGTGCATCGCGAATCCATACGCTGTCCAACAAAGAGTTAGACAGTGGCGTTTGTAGCTTAGAGATATTTACATGGACGTCAGACTGAAAAAGTCTTCTTAAGCTGGTCGTCTGTATAATTATATACAGTGGCAAAATTCTAACATAAAAATAATATTTTTTCAGGATCAACGTTTTCTTCATTATTAAATTATAAATTTGGCTTCTTAACGTAAGAAAGTAATATGTAGTTTATCGTTGCATTAGAACTAGATTTTTTTTAATTAAGAGAATTATCTTTAACAAAATTTGAAAACAAAAGATTACGAGTTTTGAATAAAATTTTTTTAGAAAAAATAATTCCAATAAACATATTAGACTCCGACATCTTCTTGATTTAATTAATTTTGTATATATGTTTAAAATATTGGTATATCGATGTATGAAAATTGTGTGCGTTTAAGAAGTCCTCTTTTAAGTAAATTTTTATGATTGGAACGAAAATGGATTTATATCTACTACAATATAATTATTTCAAAATAAAACTTTATTACATCACATCTTACATTAAAATAATGGTACGTTTTGATCATGAGATAAAATCATATTTAAGCAAGAGTACATTTCAACTGAATGAGAATTATACAATTTGAAGTGTGATATTATTTAATAAAAATAATATGATAAGCATTTTTTGTATGAATCAATAGGAATTGTGTTTGTGGACATCATATATTTCATATACTTCATGTAATTGTTTATTATCATTATATATTTGGTATATTGTTTATATATATTGGTTTGATGAAGATTAATTTATAATATACTAATATAGTTTCCACTTATAAAATGTTTAAAAAGTTAAAACAGCTTTTATTTACTTTTATTTATTTTATTTTATTTATCGCTTTTTTTGTGAATGATTAATAAAACGAATTTGCTTACAAGATATACGTCTCACGGAGCCTAATTAGATGGATACAGAACCTAACCTGACTAAAAATAGTTATTCGTAAGACATTCTGTCGATTTTTGAAGCTTACTGAATAAAATGTACTAATAATTAGTGATTTAGAAAAATTTATGAACTAATTTGTGCATTATAAAAAAATTCGTATATATAAAAAATTAGTATTTATTCTCTAAAAAAATTTTTTTTATTTGTTAAACATTTCTTTTTTTGGTTAATATATGGCGCAGCAAACCCAGAAACCCAGGGTGCCATTGAGATTAGATACATGTGTTTTTGTAATAAACTTAATTTTTTGTCAAAAATTGTCTTTTATAGTTCTATATAAATATTTTGATCTTTATAGCTATAATACGAGTATTGTATTTAAAAATATTAAATGTTTATATGGTTTAATGTGAATTACAATAATTAGTTGAATGTTAGTTAGTTAGTTGAGGTGGAGGAAGGAATCTTCCTCAATAAGTCGTTTTAAATCCTCAAATCCTCATATTAATAAGTAGAGAAAATATTAAGCTGGAACCAGCCAGAGGCAAGAATCTGGAGATATCGCCGAGTGTGTAGGGGGCTCACAAACTTAAGCCTAGTTCTGAATAAGGCTTGACATAAACACAACAGTTGTTCTGGTGTCCTTTCTTTGAGAGATAGTAGAGACGCATTGCAGGAGATACCACGATCAGCCTACCCTAACGTATAAAAATAGTAGGGTTTGTGATTTTAACTATCTTTGAAGAATTTCAATTCGTTTTACACTAGATATAACATATGCGTCCCATCTGCTTTGTTTCTGTCCGTCGCATGCGCGACACCGCCTTAACACTTTAGGGATTTTCTTTTTTAAGGATCTCGGCAAACCGCAAGACCTCCCTCTGAATAGCATTAAAAGCTTTGCTAAACGTTTTAGTGGTTTCAGCCCTTAGGATTTTAATTATATGGTAACACAATGGAACTATAGGCCTAAGTGAATCTCTTGGGATCATAGGTATAACCTACCTACCAACCTACACTAGATATAGTAAATTTTATTTAATTCAATGTTTGTACAAAATTCATATTTCTGTGGCACCCCACCCCAATTTGACAACGGACTAAACTGAAGTCGTCTATTCTAAATAGTCATAATCACGAATATTTGGAGAACTAAATTACATCGTTTCAGAATTTAGAAAAAAAGTTGTTCAGCATGTTACTTAGCAGTCCCAGAAATAGGAAACGTGTCAAACTTTGAATAAGTTTTTTTCAAAAATCCCACTCAAATGGATGTAGTCACTAGTTAAATTCTTCATATTTTACTAAAAGCTACTGAAATATTCGAAACAGCGCTTTATGGTCAGCCAAACTTCAATAAATTCACTAAAATTTTTGTTGTTGTCTTTTGATTTCAATTTGAACTCTTCTAACTTGTAAATTATTTCTTTTTATCACAAGACGCGTGACTTTCGACAAAAAAAATTAATATTAGCTACTGAAATATATTGGTAATCTCAATATCTCCAATTTTAATATATTTTCTCATATTTAAACCATATTTCTTAATGTTTATATAGATAATATATTATATTATTATACTATGTAATATTATGTATATTATATATAATATAAATAATATATCTAATATCTATATTAAAATCTAATAACTATATCTATATTATATATAATATAGATAATGTAGATATAATATAGATAAATCTGAAGAAGTTTTAGAAACATTAAATACTTAATTATAATTAATGCATTTCTGTATACAAAAATTTAAAAGCCAATTAAATAAAATTTTCTTCTTAGTTGCAGAGAAACTATAAAAATATTTTGTTAATTAATTTTTGTTTGTATAATTTAAAAAGAAAATAAATGTATTTTTATTTGCGAAAAGTATTCAAGATTAAACAAATTCACCGATGTTCTGTGTTTGTTGTCTCAGTACGTTAAGTAAATTGAAATCGAGCAGTAAACAGTGACAATGACATAGAAAAACACTTGCCTTATTTGCTAAATTATTTTTTAAATTACTGGATTCGTTTTTTTTTGCCTTCTATCTGACAAAAACAACAATGACGTCAACTCTGACATGATTGGATAAGCTAAAAGCCAAAATAGAATAGTCATAGAATTAAACATAACATATGATGCCATCTACTTTGGTAAGAAGCACAAGCCCCCCAGTGAACAACTTAACTCCAAATGGTAATTATGTCATTCCACAAATGTAACTTATTTTTTTCTAATTATTTTTGGCATTATATTAAAGATACTTGGTAAACATAACTCAACGTTGCCTCATTTTTATTTAAAGTCTATAAACATTTTTATATTGTCAAAATATAAATGATTTCAAAAAACAGAGTTTTATTGCTTTTCTCATAAAACAATTTCAAGTTCGTTTGTTAGACAAAAATGGCAAGTTTTCTTATAAAAATAAATAATTTTTTTTAAATCTTACAAATAGAATGATTAATTCTCTTGTAAGTTCTTATTTGTTTTTGTAGATGCCAGCTTCATTTCAATTTCGTTGCCAACATTAATCATTGATTTTCAATAGAACCCGCTTCTATTGAAATTCACGCATTGCCTTTAATCGATTGAAATGAATTTTTTTTTTCACCTTTAATCAGTTGAGGTTTAACACGCAAATACGAAATTGTTCACCTAAAGTATTTTTAAGCATATTTTAACCTCAGTATTTTCTTTTATTTTTATAAAAAAATTTTAAACTACAAGAACTATTTCCAAGACCACTGATGACGGGTATTTGGTAATACTCGAAACAGCTGTATGGTCAGCCAAAAATTCAATTAATTAAAATAATATAAAAAAGAATTTTTGTTGTTGTAGTTCATTACTGTTTGAACCTCTTTATAAAAGGGGTAAAAGAGAGAAAAGAAAAATCTCTTCATAAAAAACTTTTATTTATTTTTCAGCTCAAACTAGTAAATAATCACTTAAATGCTGCAGATACCTAGAGATATTATCTGAACTACTGTTTAGAAGAGAGCATATGAACTGCTTGCATAAATTAATTTTTAATAAAATTATTTCCAATTAACCTTTTTCCATTAGTTAATTGGTTAAAGAAAATTTCTTTTAATTGAATATATGTTTGTTAACATATATCAAATCAAATTAATAAAAATAATTAAATTCTTTTGCTTATCTGTTGTTGTAAAAGAAGTCTTGATATCAATATTGTCTTATCTTCATAAGCAATAAAGAAACGCTTATATGTTAATTTTAAACAAACATTCAACAAAATCCAATATATGGATATCTACAATAGTTTGGCCCTCGTTGAATAAACAGTAAATTATACAAAGACTAACCGAAATGCAAAGATCAGTATGCGTGGGAGCTACGGATGCAATAAGATCATACCACAACATTGCATTCAATTTATGCTTTAAGTTATTTCACTTACTAGTCAACAAACTATTTATTACAGAAAGAGTTATTCTCAATGTACTGAGGGTTTATTTGACACACAGAGTCAATTGAACACAGTTACACTCCACAAAATATTCCGAATATTAGTTGCAATGAACTCTTGTTTAAATTTGATAAAAAATTTGCCTTCAGTATGCGTATTCCCTCAACAAAAAATAGGGAAGGAGGCTTAACTGTAATGCAAATGTAGACATTTACTCACACGAGTCAGAAATAGAGCAGATAGAGTCTACTTTATAGACCTAGGGTCTAATAGTTTCGTTCACCTTTGCACCTCTTCTTCAATCAAAAGAATGTATTTAACATCCTAAGAGCTTATTTGCTCGTTATCGCAATAGGTTACCAGTGAAAGAAACGATTGTCAGTAGTGAGAGCGCTATCAAACCTAGTTCAACAGATTATATTACAACCAAAGTATTTGCCAAGTTTTTTAACTTAAGCAGCTTTTTAATCTATTTAATCTGGATTTCTGGATTTCTACAATAGCAAAACGCACTGATAAGCTTACGAAATTCTGCAATTCTTCTATTGAAGCTTCCTTCATTAAGAGTAGCAAATATGATGTAACAGCTGTCTTTACTACTAACGAAAAAGAATCTGCAAAATTTGGTTTAATTCGTCGCTTAATTATGTCAAGACAATGTATATATTGGCTACCGGTAAAAATTTGCATCACTAGGACCTGAATTGATTACCATCAACTATAGTTTTGAAGCTATTTTAGGATTATAACAATGTTAGGACCACCATAACTAATAGCAAAGATCACACGTCAGCTTAGAGATCAAACAAAGAATTATTATTGCCAATAGATGCTCCTATGAATTCACTCAATAATTGAGATGTGGTACGCTGTTTGAATCGAAAACCTTAAGCTATAGATCGATCTTTCTATTTGTCGTTTTATATAGCCTAAACTGACATATTTTGAAAGAAAATTTCTTTCCAAGATTTTTAGTATTCATGAGAAAGCGACGAGTGTCACAGCCGTATAAATAACAATATATATGAGCTTTATTATGACATTAACATTGTTCAGCGAATTAACATCTAACGAGTTCCCTAGCGGGGTAGTGTTGTTAAGATGCACCTATGATCTTGTCCCAGCAAAAATATGTTATAAGCGATAATAGAAAGCAGATGACAAAGTGCAAGAATCTAGTAAAAAGTTGAGTGAATACTAAATAGAATTGCTGTAAAAGACTAAAGAAGTGACACATGCAACAAATGCGTCTTGAGGGAGAGCTACGTCAGGTTGAAACCCAATAACGGATTGTTATGAAGTAGCAGTTGGAGAGCATACTGTTAGAAAATTCTAATTGCATTTTAATATGTAGAGTTAAAGCTCAAAACAATGATCAATTTACAATTTACAACTTCCAATCGTTAACTAACAAATGCGGTAACCACCTTATCAATAGTTTTTACATTGTCAAATCTTTATGTAAAATTTAGTACACTAAATTTATTATTTATTACTTATTTATTATTATTAACATATATTATTATTATTATTTATTAGTTATTTTTACAAAATCAGCTATCTCTTTCTTATAACTTAAATTGCGGTTATTTAAAATTTTGCAGTTTTTTTATCTTTACTGGATTAACAAACGGATTTATGTGACCAGAGTAGATTGCATCAACAGTGATTATATGTTCATATTTTTTTGTGTTCCAGTGTGTCAGTTTTTCATAGTATTAAGGGATTCTGTTTATCCACGAAACAAATTCACTTATAAATCCATGCTTTTAATTTAATGCTAATAAAAAATCATTATAACTTGCCTACTAAAGGTCAGAATGTTCTGGAATTTGGACATATATTTTATGAAAGGTAGTACTGTAGAACGGCGCCATCTATATATGAGAGCTAATATTTTTAAAATCCAAATTTAATGAAAAACAATTACGTTATAATACATTCTTTTTAATATTGTATCTAAGTATCACATCATAAATGACAACTTTATAGTTTAGCATTTCATCATATTAGAGTAGCATACTTTTTGTTTTGTATCTTATTAGTACACACCTGTCAATTACTGAAATATAAATTATAATTTGTTTTTTTATGCATAACCAATTATAGGTAATATGAACACAGCTAATTTTAATAAAATTAGATAATTTCGCATTGCATTGCAAAATGATTAAAATAATAATTACGTTTATTGCATTGGGAAAATCTTTTTTTATTGAATTGAATTGAACTTGAAGTATAAAGAATGATTATAAAAAGTTAACTTTTTCAAGTTATATGCAAATGGGATTAAGATAATTAGTTGGTTAATATAAGGCGATATCTTAAAAGTTTTTTAATTACTTTTTCAGCAATTGATTGAATTATTATAATTTTTTTAAAAGCAAAGTTAGGTTTTATATTACGTCTTCCTATTGATTAATTGACTGAAACCTTGCTTTTTAAAATACAAAAACTTTAATGAGTTTGTAAATATATTTACATAAAAATGTGCTTTGTGTAGCTTAAGTGTTAAAACAACACTAATATTATAGTAGACTATAATTAATAACTAAAGTACTTATATACTGAAGTAGTAATGTGGTTGATATATTATTTCATAAATTTACGTTTTATGTTTTATTAGTAGTTCTACTGATTTTATTATTAATTAAACTTAAATTCTTTACTTAAAAACAATAAAGAAAAGCATATTTTATTATCCATATTACTTATTCTTTAATTATATTATTCTAAAATTTCTTGTTAAAATGGTGAAACAAGCTGGTAAATCTAATACATATCCAAAAACTAGCTAATATTTCTAACAATAGTACAATTATCAATAAATAATTTATCTGTCTTCTGGCCATTCCCGGAAATCTTAAATTAAATGTTTATTTTCGTTTCTTTCCTGTTCAATAACAGATTTATTAAGAGTATTATAGAAAAGATATTCTGGAATATATGTAAATGTTTTTAAAATTTTTGTTCTTGTCTTTTATTTGCTATTTGAATCTTTCTAACTTTTAAATAGTTTCTTTTCATCATAAAGACGCGTCACTCGCGGCAAGAAAAAATTAACGTTTTTTATTTAAAAATACTTTGATCTCGTAGTTACTATATTTATATGCATACGGCTGACACTCTTTTACGTCACTATAATAGTTTTAAACTTAAGACAACATTATTATCTGAAAAGATATATTTTCATTATTCTAGTAAGTATGTTTAATTGTGTATTGCGCTGAAATGTGAACTTTTTGTTATAATTTGAAAAACCAATTATCGAAAGTTACACAAAAACATTTGGTCACTATCAAGGGCGTATATAGAGACTCACTTAATGGACGAGGGGTTAATTTCGAAAACTATTACAAAGTTCATATGAAAACACTTAATTGACAAAAATCTATTTTATCCACTATTTTGGGGAAGTGTTCGAACCCCACAATCTTTCTTGTATATGTCGATAGTGTATCTTATAAAATCTAAATGTTTATTCGAACTACACTAAAAATATTCAATCAATTATATTAGTCTCATTTCGATTTAAATTGTTTTATGTTAACGTTATTAGTTTATTATAAATCAATTTTTAATGTTTTTCATTATTAAAATTAATATAAAATCATAGCTCATCGTTGTGTATTCAAATCCTTCACAATAGATATACATATGTATTAAAAGTTTTAACATCAATATTTTATAAAGAGATTTTTAGAACAGTACTGAACTACAACAACAAAAATTCATTTTATATTATTTTATTTAATTGAATTATTGGCTAACCAATAATATTTAAGACCAATGGTCTTAAATATTTTATTAATTTTATGTTTATTAATTTTAAAGAATATTGGAATAAATAAATAATTAAATTATTAATTAAATAATTAATAATAATATTTTAAGTAATACATATTTAATAATATTTAATAAGCAATTAAGTATTAAGCTATAATAATATTCCTCAAATTCTAGTTTATCTCAACTTTGCTTTTTTAAAATTAGTATTTTATTAGTTTAACAAATGGAGTTATCAATACAATTATGAATATTCTCCATAAAATTGATAAAATCTATTAGTTGCAAATCTTAATACATTTGTTACTTTTATTATAAATTCACAATTCAATATCACAATAATATAATGAAAGCCAAACTATATAACATTTCACTTAAAATATTTAATGAAATAAAATTTTGTTCTTGTATTGTATTTTTGTCCTTGAACTTGGGTCAATATTTAGGTAGAAATTCGTTAACAGATGTGAACACATTGTAATTCTCATTTAGTATGGAATAAACTTCATATAAGTAGAACAAAAAAATTTTGTCGATATTATATATTATTTTAATGAAATTGAATTGAAATGAACCGTATAAACTGGTATGGTTTATAGTTAATGTGGTGTTTATGGTATATACAGTTTACATGATTTATATTAATATCTGCTTTGCTAAAGTTAAGAAGTTTCATTCGTAGCTAAAAGTTAATTTTTTTTTTTGTTTAATTCAATTATGTTATGGTTCAAAAATTAATTTCAAATGAAAAAGTTGTTAAACAGTAATGAACTGCTAAAACTATATACATATAATCAGTTGATTTTTTCTTATTATCTATTACTTAAATATGCATTATATAACACGAATTAAGTTTAGTAGGACGATTTATACGCAGTGCTTGTATTGCATCTATATAAGTACTGAATTTTTATTATTATATTTCACATCATTGAAAACCGAAAAAATTGTTTTTCATCAAATGTTAATTAAAATTTTTAAAAAAGTGTTTATTAATTCATTTTTTTAATGTAATTTTTAGTTTTTTGCTTACATCTTTTGATTTCTTATATATTAATATTTGTAATATTTAAGATTTAGAAATTTTAAGATTAAAGAAAAGTAAACCAATCAAAAAAGTATAAAATCGAAAACAAAGAGAAAACCATCACTAAAGTTAGGATTCAAACATGGAATCTTAGTGACTACTTAACTTAGCAACTCTACCACGTATTCATGTCAATCTCACTACCGAGTCTCACATACTTATTATGTGGAAACAGAACAGCCAAATATTAGTCTGTCTTTGCATTAGTATTTTCAATATTTGATTTATTTAGTTTAGTATATGCTGCTGAGGATTTAGTTTCTTTTAAAAATTATTTGGAATTTAGAATCTCACGTTAATGATACCACTCCATATTTTTTTTTTTTTGGAAATTGCTTACACTATATTGTATCACTATATGAAGTTTGTATGGCTCCACTTAGTTGTAGAAAAGAATGGAGATATTAAATCAGTTATTTCTACAATTATAACAAGTATCATACTCTTTTGTCATAGCCCGGTATGACTTCTTTTGTTACTGAAGCTAGAATTAACATTTTCAGTAAAGCATTTCAACACAATTTCAGCAGCAAAAAAACAATTTTCCGGATACTTTCTACACAGAATGTTTTTTGTTTATCATTTAGATTGTACTAAAATCGATTTAGTTTATTACTAATTACCCTCAAATATTATTGATCAATCTAAGTATATGAATGTTTTTTTTAGTGTACATACATATATAAATTTAACTAATAGTTTCGATATTGGCGTATTATATTTAGCAACAAAGCTCCGTGCTATACTAAACGATTTGAAATTATTCTTCTCATTTGTTTGATTTAATGCAAAAATTATCTTATCTGTGAACAAGCTTTTGATAGTTGTGATTGAATTATTAAGAATTTCGATTCATTTCATATTTTAATCGATTCGAACTTAACATATGTATTTTCTAGACTTCCATCCAAAATTTGTAGGAAGACTGCAGGCATACAGCGTGATTATTCTCCTATTAAAGGTTTATGTTTAAAAGCTATTTTTGCTAATAACAATGCTAATCAAACATAGAAATATTTTACCATTATAAATCATTTATTTATATATTAAGATAAAAATTTGATGTTTACTAAAAAACCTTTCTTTTTTAACTAATATTATGTACAAATATTTTGAGGGTATAAATCATCAATCACAAATATAACAATTTTATTATATATAAACACTTTAATAGATTAAAATTAAAAACAACAAATCAGTTAATAATAAAACAGTTCATGAATTAATAGCTTATATTGACGTTATCAATGATATAATAATCTATATATCATAGCAAAAATAGACAGCACTTCTTAATCTGCGATGGAGTAAGTATATTGCTATGTCCCAAAATAGTACAATGAGGAATTAGTTAAATTTAAATTTGCTTAATAAATCACATCAGATTCAGAATAAAATTAACATATCTTATAGGATTTTAACATAATATTTACATATTTACAATAAGTGTATTTAAATTTGCTAAATAACTAGGTATTTCGGTAAAGCTATGAAGTTTTATGTATATTTTTCTTTTATGTGTATTTGTTTTGAAATATATTTCTTTTTATGTATATTTGTTTTTATGTATATTTGTTTATATTAATTTTGTGAAACTCCAACCTAAGCTAATCACTAATATATTAGATTTAATCTTTTTTTTTTTTTGTTAACTGGTTCTCATTATTTTGAAAGTGCAATTATAGCATATACCTACTTATATTTAGCACTTTTACAAGTTTAATAAAAAAGTACGTTCAAACGTTTAGATGGAGGCTTGACTGTATTTTTAGTTATATTCCCTTTTTATTCTTACTTTTATTTTTTATACATCCATTTAGTTATTTTTATTAGTTTGCGGATGGTGCTAAAATATGCCATCAAATATATAGAGTATAGTCTATACTGGGCTAAATATATACCTTTTTGTTTTTGGCATTTCTCCGGTGATTAGCCTTCACCTTGTCCGGGTATTGTCATTTAGCAATACACTGGGCATGAGTCCCGCTATTGTCATTAGGCAATACACCGTGGGCATGGAGCCATGATCACGGTAATAAAACTCCAGTTAGAGTAAGTATAGTCTATACTGGGCTAAATATACACCTATTTGTTTTTGGCATTTCTCCGGTAATTAGCCTCCACCGTATCCGGGTATTGTCATTAGGCAATATACAGTGGGCATGAGTCCGGGTATTGTCATTGGTGATCGGTGATAAAACTACAGTTAGCATATAATTGGAGGTTTGAACACTAAAATATACAAATTCACACTTCATTTACTACTGAGCTTCGTTTCACTACACTTAATATATACAAGTACAGCAACAAATGCAAATACATAAATATAATATACATATAGTTTTTATAACTGAGAACGAAAAAAAAAAGAATCATATCTCTAATACAACTAAATATGCGATTATGACATCCTGTCAAAGCACCATTTCTTCAAAAATAATTTTAAATAAATAACAAAAATGGAAAACATTGACCTTTTAAAAATATGTTTAAGTGTAAAATGTTAAATAATTTTGTTAAAATTCTGATAAAAAAATTTTAGTAAATATTATCAACGCACTATTTATATGCCTTTATTTACTTTATAAATTCGTATATAATTGTATTATTTTCTGTGGTTTATTTGTTTTGCTATTAAAACCTCTTAGTCACTACTTAAAAGCGAATTCAGAAAAAATTTAACAACAATCTCACACAATACACAGTAATTAATTATTTGATTTTCATCAGATCATTGAATTGTTTTTGTTTATTAAATAATTTTTTTTTAATTATTTTAATTGTTAATTTTTTTAATTAGTTATATATTAATTAGTATTAAATAATTGTATGAACAAAAAAAAACTTATGCTTCACAGATAACTATTGTGTAAGCTTGTGAGATACATTTTTCAATGAATGAATAAATGACTTAGCGATTTACGGATATAAAATAATAAAAATCACAAATCGGTAGTTTCCATATCACAAATTTCAATGCTTCTACTTATATTTCATTGATTGTTTCTGTAGAAATTTTTATTTTTTATTATTCATTCTTTATTGATTTCTTCTTATAAGATATTAATTACTGTCAACCAATTTATTTGTCATACTTGAACGAACCACAAATGCTTTACGGTTCTAGCTTTTAATTTAAACCACAATGAATCTAATATTTGCCTTACTAAACTGAATTTTTAATCTTAAATAACTTAAAATGACTTCACTATGATTCGTATTGAGATATATGACAGTTTATTTAATATTTACAGTAATAATTTTAGGTGTGATCATTAGCCGCCTTCACATTTTTCTATAATTTATAATAAATTTAAAAAAATAATACATTGTAATTTTTCACGTTTCACAAATTTTTAAATGGGTTATATATATGAATACCCAGCACGGATATATACAAGTAGATACACAGTATTGTAAAATTTTTATCTTTGGTAATCATTATGTTGAATGGTTATTATATGCAGAAGGTTTGTGATATACATTTATACTTCTAATATTTTAGAGATAATTGTGAATATATGGGATTATCATGTATTACATTCAAATTTTAGTATGATATAAAATCTGTTCTATAGCATTAGTTTTGGTTTTTTTATTCTTGCTTATATCAAAATAGTGTCTTTATGATTTCATCCAGCGGTTTCAATGTTTAACAAATTTTTCTATATATATGTTTTACGCATTAGGCGTTACTTATTGAACCTTTAATTCACAGAGGTATGTCAGTAGAAGCCTTGCCTCCATTTATTTTCAATTTCAGTTTGAAGACAATAAATATTGTTTTTTTGTTCTAGCAGTTGTATGGTGATGCATTGTTGTGCAGCAAGCTTAAATTATCTAGCTCTCTATAATCCGATTGAAATGATCGGATTTCAGCCCACAATCGTTACAGATAATATGCATTCATCGTCTTGCCTGTACAGACGAATTCTCTTTGAATAGATAAGAATTTGATTAGAATTCTTTTGAATTGTTTGCAAATTCACTATAAACGATACTCTCCGAATCATAAAATCTATCAGCACACCTGTAAAAGTGTATTTTCAGATAAAAGTGACCTCCATTCCTCACTCTGACATTTTTGGTTTCGAATTATTCTTTCATCCCTGGTTAATGAGGCTGATATACTTAACGGATTATGGCATTTTTAACATATTTTTGATTACCAAACTTTATGCTTGTCAGTCGGAATATGTCATAAAGCGTGCTTTAATCTTGAGTTTGTCCAAATTTTCGATCAAAAAACGATAACCACCTAGTTCCACTTCAATAAGTCAATTATACAATGAGTATCGCTTCAAACTTTTTTTTCGATATTTTCTTCATTTTTAGATTTTTAGTGGAAGAGTTCAATTATCGTCTTTAAAGTCCTCATGATCATGGCAGAATTGGTCAAATTAACTGAAAATCAGTCTGTGATTCATGCATTCATTGTAGTGCACATTTTTTGTCATTTTGTACTTTTCTGTGCCTTTTTGGTCAAACTTTAAATTTACAAAAAATGTCAATTCACAACTAATTTTCAAACCAGTACGTTGATTCTAAGTTAGTAAAGTTTTTACTACATAAATGTCGTTATATCAAGAACTTTTGTTAAGCTTGAGACTGGTTGCATCTATTCATCATCATTTTGGCATCACAGTCCAGGATGGACCATTGCCTCCTCTACAATACGCCTCCATTCTTCTCTGCATTTCGCTTTCTTTCTGTGTTGAGTTATTCTCATCGTTCGTATGTTGTCTTCTACATCTTGTAATTATCTTCGTCGCGGTCGTTCTCTTTTTGTACTCCCCTCTGGCTTTGTCTCGAAAATTTTCTTAGTCATTCTTCCGTTACTCATTCCTAGGACGTGTCCATACCAGCTCAATCTTTGGGCTTTTATGTATCGTGTTATAGTTCGGCTTCGTTCAAGACATTCAATTCGTCGTTATATCGTATACGATATGTGCCGTCTTCTAAGCACACCGGGCCAAATACTTTCCTGAGTATTTTTCTTGTTACATCTAATACCAACTGTGAAGTTTTCTCATAATTATATTTTTTAATACATAATAAAACTTATAAAACTTATAGTATGAATAGGTACTTATGTATATAGACGTATCTTCTTTAAATATTTTATATAGAATTAAAGTTCAGTTATATTTTCAACTTGAACTTCAAAATATTGTTGCTTTTTTACCTATCATCAACAATCCATAAAAATTATAATTAACTTCATGTAGAGTTAAAAAAGTGTTGATGATTTATTAAACAATTAAGCAAACATACTTAAGCACCTTAAAAATACTTTTACAAATGTTTAATTGCCAAAGCTCAGATTTGATCAAATCAAGTTAAAGTTAGTCAACAATATTTAAAAATGTTAAAATACTTATTAAGTGTATTGACCGCAGTTAAATATATAAACGAAAAGGCACGTTTGAAGCTGGATTTAAAAAAAAATTAATTTAATACAAAATTTTAAAATATTACAAATCATTTTGTAAAAAAAAAATTAAATCAGCGCAACATTCTACTGAATGATTAAGATGATTCGCAAACAGACTAAGTAAAGGTTATGATCTATAAGAGTTGACATTTGCATGCAATCAGGGTTTATAAATAAACTCGATATGAAAAACGCGTGTCGGTGCTAGTAAATATTGCACCCACTCTCCACTTAATAATCACACCGAAAGCTAATATAAAAATTTAAATAAAAAAATCTATAAAACTGAAAGGCTGTTTTAATAGAAAAATATTTACATACATTACAAATATACAGAATCTCTCTGAGCTGATATGACTAAGGCGACAACTAACGCTAACTAACGCACATAATTGAATGGATCGTCTGCTGTGATGTGATGGAAGTCTGCTACTTGCAGGAAATAATAATAAAGCAAGATTATTCCACTGAAATGAAAACTATTTCACACTTTTATTATTATTTTTTTTTTGTTTTTAATATCAATTAGAAAATATCTTTGGCTACTGTTAAGCGGTTGACTGGAAGTACGTGCCACCGCCACTTAAAATTTTTATGGAACGCACTCTCACAGAAATGTATATAAATCTATGAGGTAATAAAAGAGTACTTTTTGTTTTATTTATAGTAAATTGCATGTCAACATTTCGTACTGGCCGAGAATGCAAATAAAGTTTTGTTAATAAAAAATGTATTCATTCAAATTAATTATATAGCTAATAAAAACTTACCGAGTAACTCAACAATTTTATTTAAAAAAATAAATAAACAACTTTATTTTTTAAATAGTATTTAATGCGGAGGAGCAAATCTACAATCTTAATTGAAGTCAAAGTAATAAATGTTTAAGTCCGTAAAAGTTACACATCATTCGGATTAAATACGCTTTATGCCATATAATTTGCAATAAACAAAGTTTTAACTTGTGCGAATAGATTAAAATATACATTACAAAGTTGGAGATCATAGATATCTTCGCAAAAACTTAAATATGATTTAAATCAATTGAGCTATTTATTAAGTTATCTGAGTTTTAGAGTAACCTCGTTGAAAGCTATTTGATTAATATACCTAAGTATCTGTGATAGAAAAAGTTATTTTTGGCAAATTGTTTTTCAGAGAAATATGTATAAAAAAATCAAACTAATTAAGTTTTAGTGTAGCTTCGTTGAAATAAATGTGATTTATATATATGTGGAAGTTAAGATGTAGATGTTTTTGTTTTTCCTATATATACAATTCCTATAATTTTCCTATAATACAATGGGCTAATAGGCCTAAGTGGATCCACTAGGGATTGCCGGTATAGCCTAACCTAACCTAAAGACGTAGCAACTAGTATTTTAAGAAGAAGAGTGTGTAACTTTAAGTATACAAAAAAAAGGTACGAATCCATTAACGTGAATTAATCTATGATAAAAGCGAAAGCAACTTGTGTATTAGTTAACAGTACCATATATATAACAAATTAAATCAATATATCAAAACTGCCCTTTTAGACTAAAACCACCCCACAAAAAGTTTTGGTTGAAATCCCATAAAAGTGTGGTTAACAACACGCTTTAGTAAACATTTCAATAAATTCTTGATTTCTCTCAGAAATAGAGCCTCAAACACTCTTTTCATAGAGATTAACCTTTATCTGGTATTATTAAAAATCAATAGGTTTATCCATAGATTACGATCACTTAGATTAATTTAAGTTAACGTGTGTGTATATCAAACAAAAAATATAAGAGATTCTAAAAATGTGTCCCTTTGTTATATCACTACTTTACGCGGGATATTTATTCCCGTAAATTCTATTTCCGCGATTTTAGTAGTTAAGGAACCATTGTAATCTAAAAAAGTAATAAAGCTAAAGACATAATTACTTTCTGCTGAATTGCCACTGTTTCTTCCTCTACCTTGTCTTCAGAAGTACTACAATATTCATAAAAGGGAACTCAGAGCCTAAGAGAGTATTTCTTCTTTGGGGGTTTATATTATTCTCTTGAATACAATAACTAGAAAATATCCTCAGTATATATTCTTCAAAAGTAGGATACAAATTTTTAAACGATTTTTGGTCTTAAAGACACAATCGAAACCAGTGTAAAATGACTGCACTCTGCTTTGAAATTTAATTTGTGAGAACACAAATCTTGCGAAATTGATGACGACACAATCAGATCACCATCACATGGGAAAGCAATGAAGATAAGGTAATATACCATTTAAAATACTGAAGATACGTTATTAAAATATTAAGCCGATAAAGTCGAAGATTAGTACCGGAGGAGTGAAACCATTCTTTGACAAGACAAATGCTTTATATTTTAATTCCTTCTATAATGTTTATATATTTAGTAAAAAAAATTTAAAAAAAATTTAAAATAACTTTTTTATTAGCTGTTGAGTATATCTTTACTCCACTTAAATGAAATGAAAATTTCAAATTAATAAAAAATATATCTTTTTATGTTAAGAAGTAGGCATACTTTCGAATACAACTTTGAATAATAAATAGATTTATTATTCTTATACAAAACTTTATAGGCTATTGCTTCAGGGTAAATATTTTTAACATATAAGCTTGTTATTTCTTTATATAAAATGTTCCCAAATACATTCCCAAATTTTATCTGACAATCTAAACAAATTTTATTATTTTATTTTTATCTACCTGTTTGGGAACCTAATTTAAATTTTTTCTACACTCATAAATTATACCAAATTGCCAAAATTTGTGATCATTTCACTCACAAAGGTCAATTAGTAATCTCGAAATTGTTTCAAGATATATAAAATATTCATCAACCTGTTTTGAATTTAATTTGCGTGGGTCTCTCAAAGCAATTCATCATTTATTAGAAATTGAATTTGACACTCGAGCACTTTTGAGATGAACATAGAATGAATACATACTATATTACATATAAACATACGTGCCACGTTCTACTACGACGAATATTATAACAAAAATTTTTTATAAATATATATTTTTACAAATTTTTTTTAATACAACGTGCTAAAATATCAATTAAACTTTTTATTGCTTGTTAAAATATTTTAGGTAGTTAAAAGTTAATAAAACTTAATGAAACTACGTAGGCTACGACTTAAAATAACAAAAATAAATATTAAATTTTTAAAAACTGCAACAGATTTTATTATATTAATTATATACATATAATTAATTGTTATTACGACGAAATTGCAATTAGTTTTTAAAGTTATTACCGGGCTTAGGTCGTTTATTTAACACATAAAATTATAAAAAAATTATAGAAAATTACACTTATTAATTTGGTTTATAGTTTTAGTTTTATATGGTAAATAACCCACCTAATTATTACAGGGAATTAAAAAACTTATTAATCATATATATTATTCACAATATTGCGAATAAAATATTTACAACAGAAGAAGAGACGATAAGACCCACTTAAACCATAGATAAAATTTGCTTGACATCAGAAAACGAAATTATTTAGCGCTGTTCATCTGTCTTTATATCGGTCTATCTATCTATCTATCTAACTATCTTTAAGTTAGCAAACTATTTTCTATGTACTTGAGATAATCAAAATGAAACCTTTCAGATACACTTATAGCCACTTCAGTCAAAAAACATCGACAAACAAATATAACTTTACCAATACCCTTTTGAAGAGGATTATCTATTTTATAATTTTATTTTGGAAGCACTGTTTCAGTGACGTCAATCAAAACTGTCGCTGAGGTTTGTTATTTTAAAATATGGATTCTTTAATAACCACTAAAAAACTTGAAATCATGAAAACTTATTATAAAAAAATCACAATTTTTCGTAACGAATTTTCTTTAATAAAGAGGCTATCTTTTACTTAATAAATAAGTCAACAAACAAAACTGTCGAATTTAGTACAGTAAAAATCTTGAAGAAACGTCCAACAAACATTGCATACGCAAAAACTAAATGTACTACATATTGAACAACCTATGCTCCAACGGTGGCTAGTTGCAACAAGTGGATTATGCAGGAGTTGCAGAGATGAGAAAAAAGCAGAATCCATCAACCACTTCCTGTGTCTCTCTTCAGGACTGCAGACAAGGCGACTTCAATGTCTTGGGTATCACTTTTTCACTGGCCTGGGAGAGATAATGAATATAAACTTTATTTGTTTATACCAAGGATAGTACACGAAGATAACAAAGGTTAGCAACTTGTCTCTCACAGAAAAATCTTTGAGGGAATAGCAATGGGTAATATATGTCTCCGAAAGAAAGTGCTAATAACTGTCAGTACACGTCATCTCAAGCTAACTTAACATGTTGAACAATTTGATCTGGAAATGTCACAGGCCTGTAGTTTTTAATAATATCGAAGATATAACACACATCGTTGTTTCTGATCATTACAGATACATTATCACCAATTCTTTTTGTGTGAAATTAGAGATATGGATTTGGGAGATATATGGTTTTAACAGCACGATGTAATAGCCATATAATATTTCCCAGACGTATAATTTTATTTTTTGCCAATGTGATTTAATCACCAAGTCTAAGCGATTTGCCAACATCGCCTTCTTTTGTGCAAAATAATGCAAAGGATTGTGATTATGATTATGTGACCACTCCATAAACTCTTGTGAATTAGTCAGGTGAGGACCGACCAATATGCCCATCAGTTATCAAAATTTTGGATTCACTGCTATAATATTTATTCTCTTCTAGTTTGAATCTGAAGGTTCAAGAAATAATAGTAATATATTAAAATAAATACTTGATTGAAGAGTCAATTACAAGTGTGTTTCTTTGTATTTCTTAAGCCGCAAAATAGATAACATTAAAAAATTAAATTTTAAATATTTATTTATAGATAAAATTTAAATTTTTTCTAATTAAAATAAAACGTATTCAAAATCTCAAATTAACTTAGCGTAAAATCAAGCAAACATTACATTCATCATAAATGCGCTCATTATTTAATGCTCTATTAACTTAATTTTAGTCACTAGATACAAACAGAAGTGCATGAATATATCATATATAAATACGTGAAATACTTTTCCCGCGCTTAGATTTTTATATTTCAATAAATAATATTTAAATTAAAATTACTGCAGTTTGCTGTTTGGGTAAAAGCGAGTAGTCTATTTTCAATTTAGTTCAAGTTTAAAAATATTTTATCTTTACAATATTATTTAGAATTTTTATCACAGTTTAGTTCAAAGTTAAAATTAATATATGTGAAATGTGGGTTATAAATCATTTATGAATAATTTGCTATTTCCAACTTTACTTATTAACTTTTTAGTATGCACTTGTCAATTAAAAAGTTCATTAGCTTGAACCATGAAATTTGGTCTGAAATTTATTTGCATGCAAAATGCTTTACTTTTATTATTATGGAAACATTTACTTTTCTACACTAAATTATTATTTTTTATATATCTGAATTAAAGGTTTAGATAACTTTTTTAATAGTAATAAATCATAACAACAAAATTTTTGTATATATTTAATTGTATTTTTTGACTGGCCATACCTGAGGTCTTTACCAATAACTCATTAGCTTATCAGTATATATTTATTGGACTACAGTACTAGGCTTAAATCTTTGCATCTACCAAAATTGCGAAATATTGATACTTTCATTTGTTGCTTGAAAGTGCCCAATACTGCACGAAAGCCCATTATCTAAAAATTCAACTTTTCCAATAACAACAAAACTTTAGATTTAATATATATAAGAAATTAACTACTTTAGTCATAAAAAGAATAATTAAAAACTCTATCCTTCAACATCAGGGTCGATACGTATAGTAGTAAGCACAATACCGTCTTATACATCTACTTCATTATTATATGATGCTAAATATATGATATATAAAGCATAACTTAAAACCCTTATCTAGAACAGTGGTTCTCTTCCGGTTGTACGTGAGATGGTTAAAAATGGTCCGTGAATCATATTTAACATGTACATAGCATGTAATATGTTATAAAATAATTATATACATATTTTATATCCTATATAATGTACCTAAGCACTTATGCAATTCATTATAGATTACCCCAGAGTAGCATAAAGTACATTAAAATAATTATACAATTTATTATTCTTAAACTTTGTGGTCCCTACTAAAAAAAAAATATCATAATGGTCCTTGGTCAAAAGAAGGTTGGGAACCACTGATCTAGAAGAAAAACAAATGTTTCCACAGTTGACTCTAAATTGTCAACCGCAAATGTGTTTAAAGTTTCATACATTAATAGTATTCTAATAGTATTCTATCAATATATTGTATTGATAGAATATATTGTATTAATAGAATACTCGTAGAATAGACGGGGTACTGGGTCCCAGTGGAGTGGACCGCGATGACCATGGCTAATCTTCTGTGCTGCTTAATAAATTGCTAAAATTAGACAATTTACAAATATATAAAGTAGATAGTAGATCAATAGCAGCTGGTATCTGGAATATAGGCTGCCTTAGGTAGTAAGAAGTAAACTCTTTGTGAATACATTAAAAAAGTTTAAGGAAACAAACTTACTTTAGAAATTTTGGATAAGGTAACTCTTATTTTATCAAATATAGTTTTAAGAAAATAAAAAACCTATTAAACACCTTCTAGCAAATGCCAAATAATGCCAGAACAAATGAGTAATTCAACTGAAATTGGTCTCTAAATATCACAGCTTATAATTTGTATGTATTAAAAACTGGTTAATTTGCTGTGATCAGCTGAAAATTCTTACATAAATATATATTTGTCAAATTTTTTCACTAAAATTCAATTTCTATATATTTTTATTATTACGCCTTGTTCGGCCTGTTATGATACCGCACTGCCGCTATACTGGACATAGGTTATCTACAAGTAATTATCATTGCTTTATTTGCAACAAGATGTCCCGCAGTTCATTAATGCTTAACTCCATATATATATATATTTATATATATGTTTTTATTTTCTCCAGTTACTTTTTTAAAAAACTACATGTTATAAACAACCAAATTCATTCAACTTCGGCTTAAAACGACTTCTTCTATAAGATTCTAATTTTTTTATATGGAATCCTTAGAGACTATTCGTTTCTTATATCATTGACAAAGACATATATCTTCTTTATATTGACAAAATCAATAGCTCAATAATATTGTGAAAAGTACAGAAAGTAATTTTTTTAAAAACAAAAAAAGATAAAAAGATATGTTAGTTCAGTTTCGGAGAATGTCAAGTGTTATCTTCATATCACTAAACACCTACACTTATAAACAATTCATTATATTCACTTGTCAAAGTATATAAGTAAAAAAAAATAAGTAATTATATACCTGAAAACAATAACAATATATTACATTAACAATACGTTTTGGTTTAATAATTAAACAAAAAATAAAGTTTAAACATGCAAAAACGATTAAACGTAGTTCTGTTACACAAATTAAATTCTGTAATTAAATGTTAGTTAATTCAAAGAAATTAATTAAAATATCGGATTCTAACCAGTTGAAGCTTTCTCCTTTCTGGAATCCAAATGCGATCTCTGCTCTAAGATATTGGAAAAGGAGTTATATATATAACACTAAGAAAAGACATGATCTTTTATTAGAATCCCTTACTTCATATCATAATATTTTCAAATCTGTCATATAGTCCTAAGCTTCACTGTATATTATATGTAAGTTTGTTAAAATATATTGTTTCAGGTAATAACATAGTTCCCACAACGTGAATTATAATATATATTACTAAATAATAACAATAAGTAATTATATGTTATGTGATTATAATAAAAAAAGCTGGTTTTATGAATTTGAAGCGCATTAACTTATGGAACTGATACCCTGGTCTTAGAAACCAAGTTACATATATGTATATATAATTGTAATCTACAGACAATGTAAATTTTTAGTGTTAATAATCAGATTATAATATTATTATATATCAATAATAATAATATAATAATCTAGTATCTTGCTAGATGTTTAGTATTTGAAGTGCATTAATTTTTGGAACTGATTAGAGATACCAAATAATGTACACATGTAATTCTAATCTTCAATCATTGTAAAATTATTAATATTAAAGTTATTAAAGTTATTAATATTAATTAATATTATTATTAATAATATAAAATTTAAGCAGATATTAATAAAATACTATACAACTGGTTTAGAATCTATACAATTGATGAAAATATCAGGACATACGTAATTCGTGATTATATTGATATTTGATAATGATTTATTGCAAATATATCACAAAATATCTCTGAATTTGTATAAACAGGAAATTTTAAACATTGAAAAGCACTTCATACATAATAATTGTTTAAAGTGTGAACTGAATTTATTCTTTGTAATTGGCATGAAATAATATCTTTAATTACATCGCTTAACTGTATTATAAATAATTATTTTTATTAGCAAAACAAAAATTTTTTATTTGCTATAATTTAACAAGCTTCTAAGATCATAAAATAAGTTTAAATGGGGAAATAAAATTTTATACATTTAAAATAATGTTATAACAATTGTAGTTGTCTGTAAGGACTGTAAAAGTAATATAAAAAGGTAATAAAAAATTTTTATTATCTATTTATCTAGCACAATATATGTTAATAAAATTAATTTAAAATAAACTAAAATTAAGCATTTTGAAAAAAAATATTAAAAGTTTTTTTTTATTAATACAAGCATATATGTAATTCATTTTGCGCACTTTAAAAATGAAAATATTTATATTATTAAATACACAAATTAAATTTTTATTAATTTTTTTTATAAAAACGAGTATCTGTTTTTTATAAAATAACCGTTAGTCTTTTATCAAATGTATTTTAAGCACCTACTTATTTATTATAAATAGCTTAACTGTATTTTATTTTATTAAAATTATATTCTAAAATTTATAATTAATTTTCTAAAAATTTAAAATAAATTACGCACCTTTTAAAAAAAAATTTTGCTATTAACAAAAAAACACGATCAAATTTTTTTTAAAAAGAACGGAACTTTTGACAGAAAACAATAAAAAAATTATAAAATTAAATAAGCAAATATCACTTAAACGACGCGCGCAGTTGGACTTTTAAACAAATACTAAACCACCGCAAAAATATTTTTTTAAAATAATGAAAAATAATAACAATAACAAATAAAAGCACAATTAACCAACATAAGACAACAACATGCATTCAAAGAAATCCGAACAGAAACGAAATTTACAATAACAGACAAGCTGAATTTTGACTCTGTTATTAACATACAGTCGTGCTGTAAAATGTTACAACGATCGATGTTGAAAACGAAATCATTGCATAGCATAATAAACAAGCAGAATTTGTTTTAAAAAACTAAATATTAAAGTAAATAAATAAAAAAAATATTTTAATACTACTTAATAATTTTAATATTACTATAATAATTATAGTCATTATTTATAATATACAAATATTTATAAAAATAAAAACTCATATGTCTTTCTATTGGAATTTACAGCATATAAATTGTTGCAATATAATTGTTAATTAATATATCAAGTCTCGTGATTCATTAGCAGTACATTTCCACAAACTCACCCAAAAAGTTAATTGATTTGATATCTAAATTTTCACAATGAAATTTTTGATATACGACACATGTAGTTCACACCTACTGTTCTGATAAAATTTTTATTATATCTGTTGGAATAATTGTTTTTATTTGACAAGTATGATCATTAATTACCTAAATCATTTTATAACTTAATTGAATGCAGTAAATTAATAAAATAATAACGGGAAGGAGAACTTTGATTTTTTTGCGAAATTTTTTCCCTCAACATAATAAAAATTATTTTTTACATTCTTCTAAAGTGATTTCGAGTATTTGTTATCGTCACAAAATAATAACAAAACTTAATCGTTGTTGATGAATTGCTATCATTTACACCTCTTAAAAGTTTTACCAGTAAATAATTAAATTCAATTTTTTTTTTTTTTTTGTTTTTATCTGTTACTTTGCCACAAATCTGTTTTCTGATAATGTTAAAATAGTAAACAAAATTATTAAACGCAAATATACGAATAACCTTTGTTCTGCACTACTTAAACCACACATAGTATATTTAATAGATATTTAGATTTCTATATATTTCAATATGAATTTAAAACCAATATGATTTAGATTCAAAAACCTTTTCCAAGCAGCAAACTTTAAAGGAATTTATGTGTTATAAATTATTAAATATTTCTAAAATGTGCATGAAAAACAGAATGTTAATTAACATAAAAAATATAACATCTAAATAAAAAAATAATTGCATACTTTTCTGGGCGTCTAATAATTTTTTACTTACGTACAGTCAGTGTCACAATTATTGCTTCAACTATATACAATCTATTTTTTATATCCGTAAAATATAAATCGGCAAATCATGTTGATATACCATATAATATAACACAATTTCATTTTAAAAATAAATAAAGTATAGATTGTATACCCAATAAGCTCAAGTTTTAACGAAGTAGGATGCAAATGACTCCATTCTTAAACCTTATAAATGCACGATTGCGATATAGGTAATTCTTCTATTTCAACTTTTGATTTAATCATATACTACGAAACGAACAGAAACGTTCTCCGACTACCTATTCTCTTTTAATGCATGAACGCCTAAGTAACAAGACATCTTGAGAATTTCAAAATCGTCTTTGATTTTTCAAATATTCTATATCAGGGCTATCCAGACGAAATGTAATCGCGGGCCAATATAAATCTCTTTACAGATTGGAGAGCCGCAGAATCAAGTACGTACCTTCATAATTGTTTTCGACGAAAATAAAAATAGGGTAATAATGTCAAATTTAATTTAATAAATTATCAATTTAAATTCATTTACTTGGTATACCACAAAAATAAAGTAATATAGCTCAACCAGTATAAAATTTGCGTAATTGTGGTAGTTTAAAAACATTTCGCGGGCCGTATAAATATTATCCGCCGGCCGAATAAACATTATCCGCGGGCCACATATATAGTACTATATAGTTCTATATGAACGTTGCTTCTTTTCCTAGAACTTGAATTTGGAAAATTTAAAAAAAAAATTATTAATCTTTAACAATAATTCTGCCATTAATGACTTTATATTCAACTTAAGCGTTTAAATCGAAACTAAATGTTTTTTATACTAGTATATTGATAAAAAAAAATATCAGCATTACTAACATATTCGTATAATCAGGAATCTTTGCAATCGTCATTACTATAAATTAATGGACGGATTTAAATGAAATATATCTGTGCGGAGTCAGAAGTTTAAAAAATTTAGATCCAACTTAAAATTACGAACAGTTATAATTATAATGCTTATGTGGCTTCATGTGTACTAATGCTACATAGTTATTAAAAAAATCTTAATGACAAATAAGTCAACGAGTTGTAAAAACACGTAACATTCAAAAAATAAAACAATATGGCTAAAATAAAAGAATCAGAGGTGATTCCTCATATATTTTCATTCTGTTAATCAGAATGTATGGGATTACTCTAGAATGCAAACTCTAAACACTGAAGAAATTGATTCAAATAAAGCAATCAAAACTTGAAAAAATCAAATCAAATTACCATAAAGTCTGAATTAGACAAAATATAACTAACAAAATATCTTATAATGTATAAAATATTTGATCAACTTATGTACCTTAGTGAATCCTATCATATACAGTGAAATAATATCTAAATGTCTTTAATCCCAACTATGATAATATCGATTCTTCAGCCTTGTATTAAAATGTGCAAATCTAACTCTAAAAAATTATTAGCCAGCATAAAATCAATAACGCGTTCCCAAATTTCTACTCCTTTTAAATGTTATAATATATATTTAAAAAAGCGTCTGTTGAGACAACTAAATGTATTCTCTGTGAATGCTCAAAACTGAGTTGCCGCTGAGTGATTCATTTGAGAAATGCATTTGTTTCTCTTCATAACATGTGCAACAATATAAAACCGTCAGGTTTTAAGCACCTATGGTTATCAACAATCGAATAGTTGGTTAAAACAACTGAGGTTAACAAAATAGGCTATATGAATGACCAATTCTGATATTCCCCACTCAACTTATAATAATAATAATATTCCCTGTAACTGGATGTTGCTTAATATGCACACAAAGATACTTAAACGGTTAACACTAAAAAGGAAAACATAGCATTATCAAGTTATGGCTTTTTGTACATATGCCCAGCTTGTCAAGAAACTAAGTCCCTCTGCGAGCCTACATTTCTTGAAAAATTCATCGGCAAAATTCCGAAGTCCTGTTAGAAATTGAGACTAAAAGTTTCATAAAATTATCAAATTAATTGTTTAGAATATTGCATATAACTTTTAGATCAGAAATAAAAGTATCGTAAAAACCTTCATCAAATACTAAATTATTAGATAGGCCACCTACTAACAAGAAAACGCAATGGACATATTGATGGACTACATAAAATCTGTTACGAATTCTTCTTTAAACCTAAACTATTATTGTTTACTTTTACACTTAGAAAAATAATTTGGTTGATTTAATGAGATTTTAACTAAATCTCAGGTTAAAATATTTACTTACTCAACGCATCATGTTGGTTTAACCATATGGATTTATATCTTCTTTCCCACGAGCTAAACTTTTTTTAAAAAAATCATCAGGTCAATTTAACTAGTATGTGATTAGAGTATCTTTTTTAAGGCTATATAATATATTTCGCAATTTCTGTATTATACAGACACTACCTTTGATTTCATACAAAGTTTTTTGGAATCACAATGACCTCAGTCATCACAATGACCTTTAAGTTCTATTATATCTTAAGTAAATTATTTGAGTAAAAGTCATAATTTTATCTGTATGAAGCCGTGTTCGTTTTGTTGAAATCACTTATTATATTCATCCCAACTTTCATGGCTATTTCATATTGTTTGAATATTTATTTTCTTCTATTGACTGCTCACTTTCTTTAATAATGTCCTTCCATGATGACTGCACATAAATTTGAATAATCCTTTTTGCACGCCAACTAATGAAAAGCGTATGAAAGTGTCATTAATTTGAGCCTTATAGCATGACCGGAAGAAAATGTCCTGCCTAACCCAGGGGTGTGTTTACACCAATTTAATACGTGTTAAAGTGAACTAATTAATTGATTAAATAAACTAGCGAAACTATTAGTTAGTATGAAGTCAACCGCTTTACGTGCAAATGATTTCGTTCTGTTTTTACTAATTAACATGTGGAAATAGTACTAAGTAATTTTAAATCACATATAAAATGAGTTAATATTTATTAAAAAAATTTGCAAAAAAAGGAAGTATATATTTGCATATCTAGAAATCAAAAGGAAGTTGACAATTTGTCACATTTTGCACATGCGATATAAATCTCTTAGTAAATAATTAAATTTGACAAATTTTTGACAATTTCTGACGAATAAAGAATCATTAAACTTTTATATATATAATAGATTTAGTTAAAATCACGTTTTAATGGATTATAAATGTAATTATATTTTGCATTGTTTATCACATTTCGTTAATTTTGTTAATTGGTTATTAGTCAGCGTGATTTTAATCTTTACAATTTAATGTGTAATTTAATTAACATTCAGTTTGCATATATTATACTTATTCAATATGTAGAATATATTTAAAGAACATGAAAACAACTACTCAAATTCAATAAGGTACAAAGTACTAACCACAAAATATCCAAAGATTTAATCTGCTTTTATAATCACTCAATATATTTTTGAGTGAGTAATTAGACAGAAAAAAGATCCGACGTCTTCACTTAGATAGAAAGTTTCATTGACGTTCTATATCCTGCAATTTTAAGAAGACGTAAAAGTTGTATTATAACCAACCGAAGCAATGAATGCTAGTTTTTTGACAAATTTCTATATGGGATATGTTGAGGAGTGAGTCATTCCATTGTCAAACATGTCGGCATTTCTTTCTCTCACGCCGAATGCCATTTATGGCAATTGCAGTTATAGTAGGCTAAGTTCAACTTCGTGGGACTCTATAGTCAAGTAAACAGGTATCTCTTTCTTTGACGCCAGTGAATATTATTATAGGAATAGCAATTTGATAGATTAAGTCTGGCTTCATATCGTTCTACAGTTTGCGACGAAAGCCGATATTGTCTTAAACACTACAAACTTATTACTATGATTAAAATCTTAAAAGCTTACATAGATTAAAGTATAAAGGTAATCACGCTCCTAACGAAACTAATACAGTAGTAAAATTTAATCAATTCCAGTTGAGCTACCCTAAATAGTCATCGTTAATAGATCTCTATTAAGGACTGACAGGAAGAGGTAATATTGGAGTTTCAGTCACAGCGGCGTTTACTCACTAGCTCGAATAAGTGAGCTTTAACTTTAACTAGAGTTGAAGTGGAAACACTTTTAAACCACCTTGGAAAAAATGTAGACCTCTGAAACAGCTGTGATACCTGCCTAACTATCTATGTGAATATAGATCCCCTCCCTTAGATTTATTTCCACAGCAAGGAGTCATACTCATAAATGGCTGATATGATAAAGAAGATATGAAAACCTACATGTTATATGGTTGAACGATGCGTCAAATAAGAGTAATTTGACCTTAAATTTAGTTAAAATCAAGTCAAGTCAACCAAATTATTTTTCTGAGTGAATTGGGTTGGGTAATGGTTATGATATACCAAAGTATTACGTTGGGGTGCAGTCTTTTGATGTAATCTTTAGTTAATGTAAACCTCGGCTTACATCTTTAATAGAAAGCTTCACTTGTTTATGTAATTTTAATTAAATTTAATAAATAAATTCCTTTGGACTAAACTCTAGCATATATACTAATATATATAGATGTAAAAATTGTGCAATTTTATTTTAACAGCATTAGTATTGCCAATTATTTTTAATTTCATTTTATAATTTTATTTAAATATCGGAATAAAAAAATAAGTATTATTGTATATCAAAAATATCTAACTTACATGTGAGGCATATAGTTCCTGTTTTCTTTATTTATCTTATTATATTTTTTTAAGCTATAGTTTAATGTTATCTTCAAATTATTTATTTTTTTATGTTAATTAACTTCATTCAATATCCATTAGTTTGGTGGATTTCAAGATATATCGCATTTAACGTTTATTATGTCATATAGTTATTAAATATTATCTTCACAATTTTATTAATACATTTTCTTAAGTTTTTCCAATCTAATATTTATTTTACTATTTAATTTTAGTTTCAATATTTTTTTATTATTATTTTATTGCATTACATATTTTACATATGAATATAAAATTATTTAGTTTATTTTTCTTTTTAATTAAATTTGTTTAATATTAATTTCATTAAAAATTTTATATTAAAACTATAGTGGTTTTTAATTTATTGCTATATAGCGTTTTTATATTATAGTTATTTTTATTCATAATTATTTTTTTTTATTCTCTATATTTAATTAAAATTTTTTTTTTTCGTATTTTATTGTATTTTAAATTTTATTTACTATTATTACTATTATTATTTTTTAAAACAGTATATTTCGATTAATTTTTTACTTTTAATCACAATAATTTTCTATATAGTGTTTTTATGTTATAGTTATGTTTATCCATAATTAATTTTTTTTATTCTTTATATTCAATTAAATTTTTTTTCCTATTTTTATTGTATTTTAAATTATATTTGTTATACGTATTATTTTCGATTAATTTTTTACTTTTACTCACAATAATTTTACTTTTTGTTTAATTCAATTTATTTTTATTTTATTATTCTATTTCTACTATTCTATTTTTTTTTATATATTATTAGGAATTTCAGTAATTTTATTTTTACTCAATGTTATTTTCACTGCATTTTTATAGTAAAAAAATTATTGTTTATTATATATTCTATACTGCATACATATTTTTCTAAAATGCTGTATAAATTATTATTGGAGGGAGAAGGGAAATGAACATTTTTATATAAAAATATTTAAAATATTGTTTTCAATTTATAATCTTATTTCATTACAATGTACTTATTTACGCAAATTAATAAACTTAATTGTTAAATTTTTATACATATACAACTTTAACAACTCAATTTAAATGTTTTATATTTGTTAAAAATTGAAATAATTTGCAAAAAAATCACGTACCTGATGTCATTTCAGTTCACAGTCCTTATCTCAATACTGCAATCAAATGTTGTTAGGAAATAAAAAGTAATTGCATATATTGAAATCATTTGCTTGGTTTTTTAAATTTGTTTATATTAAATCTATTTATTTATATATATTATTGTTTTTATTTGCACATTCCTAGAATTACAAAATCTGGCTTAAAAGCACTCAAGTCAATAAACGTCAATCACAGACATTAAAAATTTCTACTTCAAGTTGATAAAATTGTTTTCTATATGGAATGGATAATATCAATTATTGAAACAGAAGATAGCATTTTTTTTAAATATGAAAAACCCTCTCAACTTGTTTTGCATATACATATATGAATACGCAGCACCCGCATTTCACATACAGAAAAAAATCAATTATCTACGCCAGCCTCTTAAGTGGTTAAAATGAAAAATTTGCAATAATTTCTTGGGTTTTAATTTTATTACTTTAAAATTTTATTTATTTTTAAAATTTTTATTTTTTTTTATTTTTTAAACTCAGCTGTGTAAATGATTTCCTACAAAATGTTTTTCACACCATATAAAGCATATATTTTAATATTTAAGTGTTTTTTCCTCAACAAATTTTATTGTTATTATAAAATCATTAACAAGATCGTGATATTAAAGTAAATAAAATAACAACGTACAATGGTTATCGCAAATAAATTTAAGATTTGATTGAGTGGTACATAAGTATCTACATAAATTCCCATTCATTATTAGCTATACTAATAATACATACATAGTAATTTCAGTCAGAACAAAGGAAGAAATTTTTAACTGCAGGCACATTAAACATCACTATGTTTATATATAGTTATTATAGGGTTTAATTCTTTCATTTAAATGAATAATTTAAATATTATTATTGCTGCTTATATATATAACATATACATGGCATTTAATTTATGTATAGATTATGTTAAAGTATATGTTTAAAAAAGCATAATGTATGTCATAAATTAAAAAATGAATATAAGCGTTCGTATATATACAACGATATCAAAAACGTTCTGGGAAGTGAAAATTTAAATTTTGAAAAATGAACATCGTTATAAGGCACTTCATCAGGACCAATTTCCTTTAGTGATGTTAAATTTAGTTGAAGAGACAATTTTTCCACCAAATCTCGAACGCTTTAAATACCTCTACTAAGTACTATTGTACTATTAGTATTGTACTGTTTTGTTAAGGTGCTGGTAACACTTTCAATGCTGCAGCACAAGATGACGAGTGACACCCAAATTCCGCTTAAGTAAAGAGAACAGTGTTGCCAACAAAGCGACAATATTTCAACCATTCCTTTAAGCGGGCTTGTTAAATAACCGGTCTTGTTGTTTTCTTGACAAAATTTTATAAAAGATTGGATCTTTGGAATATGAGTTAAATAAGTCATATACATAAATATGTACAATTTATTATTAAAAAAATAAAAACGATATTTGTGCTTAAACAGTTTCGAAATTTTTATCTTAATGTGTTTCTAAACAAATATGTTTAGAAAGCTTTTCTACATATGAATAATCATTGTAATCCTGTTTTTATGCATAGATATGACAATATAACATGAGTCTGCAGGATATTGTTCAGAAATGAGCTAAAATACTGGAAGATCACATTCGTGAAGCATTCAACTCATTTTTTAACGTTTTGAATGCCGTCGTCAAAGCAAAAAATGGCTACATCGAGCTAGAGTAAATAGATTCTAAAATCTTTTTCTAAAATTTTCACAAATTTTTATAACTTTATAAATTTTTATAACTAAAAAGTTATGGTCGCTTGAATAAATAGGAAGAATTTTCAATTGCTAATTAATATTTATTGAAAAATAATTAATTCTATAATTCTAGAATCGAAATATTTCTAGATTTAGTTTTAGCACTGCGTATAAATCGCCCTTCTAAACTTAAATCATATTATAACAAATAAATCATATTATAAATTATATATATTTAATTAATTATTAATAAACAAAATTCAATTCATTAATTAACAAAAAATCTTATTTCAACAATTCATTACTGTCCAATAACTTTTACAATTACAAAAATAATTTCTGAGTTACAATTGCCTGACAAATACAAAAATCAAATATTTTGACCATGGCAACGCACGCATTCAGTACTCAACTTACCATAATTAATTTTATTAACAATATATGATTGGAGAGTATTTTTATTTTACTTGTAGTAAGTTTATTCCATACTTAATGAATAAATATTAATGTTAAAATTTTGTATATATAACCGCTGTGAAGGATTTAAATACACAAAAATCAGTTATGACTTTATATCATGATGATAAAATGATGAAAAACATTAAAAATTGAATTGTAATAAGATAATAACGGTTATATAAAATAATTAACCGAAGGCATAACAAATATTTTGACATAAAGAAATATTTATACAAAATTTATCTCAATACTATCGGTTATCATACACCTACTGTATATGAGATAATTTCGTTATTCACAGGCCAGGAGAGAACGATCAAATTTTAAAGATCTACCAAAAGGACCAAAAGGATGCGCTGAAGAAAGTGCTAAACAATGGTTCAGAAATGGGCCAAATTCCGGAAGATCACATTCATCATTCAAAGACCAAGACTATGGTCTTTAAATGGTTAAAAAATGAGTTGTATGCTTCACGAATGTGATCTTCCGGAATATTACAAAATATATGTCCAGAATTAACCAAATTAGACAACTTTCAAAACGCTGGACTTTTCTGTCAGGCTTGGAATGTACCTTAGTTTTAGTTGTCACTTTTAGTTCCTAATGTTGGTACTTTACAAATTAAGTTTTGTTAAATTGTAAATCTCTGCATATCTTAAATAACGCTGCCACCGCCACCTTTTTGTTTGTCTTAGAATACCTTCCATTCTTACTGTTTTATAAATAATAATAATTTATTATTTTTTTTTTTTTAAAAACCAAAAAAAAAACTTAATTAGTCATCCAAACAATGATATAAAATTCTTCGTTTCGTTGAGATGAACTTGTCAACTTGCCCAAAAAGTAAATATAATAAATCAAAACAGTTTTTAACAATGTCAAGGTCTAGATTGTCTAAACTGAAGTGCGCCATTTTTCAATAAACGCCAACGCCACACACAAAAAAAAGGGAAACAAAAAGATCGTAAAACCGCAATTGCATTTGTAAATGAAAAAAGTTGAAAACCAATAAAAGCACAAAGATACAAAGATACAGAGATACATAGATACAGAAAAGATAAAAACTATCAAAGATGACTTTCCCACGACACTCGTAAATAAATTTAAATGCGTGAAATATAGCGAAGACAACTTTGACGGGCATGCATTCGTAGATGATGTACAGGCAGACAGTGTAAAGACAAGATACACCAAGCCACAAAACAGCACTTGTCTACAGCAAACGAAAAACAATCTGAATGGCAACTTTTACAACAAAAAACTATAAAAACAATAAAATTGTAATTCAAACAGTTTCAATAATTTAAATGTATCTAAGCGAAGAATTATTTAAATAGCTGCAAAACTCACAAAAACAAAAGGCAACAGATAAAGAAAACAACTAATGAGAAATAAAAATTTGCGCAAAAGACGCAAAACACTTGCAAATCTTAAACCTGAAAACATATTATTATTGAAAATAATTAAAATAATAAAAATACTTAATATTTTATATCTCAAGATACATCTTATAAATGTACAAATGTAAACAATAAAACCACTTTGAAGCTTTAGAGTTTGAAATTTATGGATTAATAACGCAAAAACTAAAAACTGAAAACTAAAAAATCAAGATTAACTGTAACCATAATTGCGCACTCAATTAAATTTACGCCAAAATCATTCACAAAAACTATATAGATTTTTATTGCAATTTATCAAAAAAGAAACAAAAACAAAAAAACAGTATCGGAGATGCATGTGTTAAAGGCATCTGTCAATTGTAACATGGAATGTACAATTACTTCCACTTGAGTTTGAGTTTGCCCCACACAATTCAGCATTTGCACGCTCATCATCCATGACCTTTACACAGATTTTTTATTCGTTTTTAGTTTTATTAATTTCAGATAAATTTTAATAAATTTGTGGGCTTGTACAAGCATGAAAACAACTTACCCCCATCACTCACATGTACTTGCTGCATAAATAGTTATTATTTTTTCCACTGAATGTGATTACTCACCTCGTCTTTTAGCATACATACATTATTCCACTGGATATAAACACCACAGCAGACGTACAGAAGAAAAAACAATAAACCAAGTTAAGAAATGCGAAGGCACACTTTAGTCCTCAACCCAACAAAAGGTTAATGAAAATATTTTGTTAAATACACTACAAAAAAAACAATAATACATTTTCTCTGTGAATGCCCAGCTCTAGCATCCAGAAGATATAGGTTCTTAGGAAAATACTTTTGTGATAGTTTATCAGACTGCTCAATGGCGAAGATGAAAGACCTATTAAATTACCTAAATCCAGTGGGATGGATTTAGTTTCTACTCTTCTATACTAGGGTTCTTGCGAGGAATGTGGTAACAAAACGGCGAAAAATCGCTAATTGAGGTACATTTGAAGTTGTCTTATGACCTGCCACTGCAACCAACCAACCAACCAACACTACAAAAAATGTTAGTTTAGATCGAGCACAAGAATTGAAAAGCCCGTAAATAAGCTTCATGGCCTAAAAGTTCTATAACTCATATCGAGGACAAAATACGTAACGACAATCTGTCTATGTGATTAACTCGCTTACCTATTAGCATCCTTCCTGAAAATTTCGTGGTATTATAACAAGCCATTATTTGAATTCAATCAAGGGCTTTGAGTAACTCCAACCTTACCATACCTTTCTGCATAACAGTATCAGGAAATAATAAAGAGTAGTAATTACAATTGTTACAAAAATTGTAAAGAAGTATTTACAGCAGATATACTTAAAAAAAACACTCACCTATTTAGCTAATCTTCATAAAGCGCTGTTAATAATTCATACTTTACATAACCTTTTACTTCGACATCAATTACAAGTCCTTTCACTGCTAATCTGTCTAAAAATTTAAGCGTCAAGCTGACACATCCAATCATATTTGATCTAATTTAATCTAAATTGGTGTCATTCAAAAATTATTCGGTAAATATATAGTTATGTGAGCTGTATTTTTTTTTTTTATTTGTTAGCGATTCTTAAATTATAGACAAAAAAATATAGACAAATATAGACAAATAACAAATAAGAGGTACTAATAAGCAATTTGATTGGAATATTTAAGTTCAGTAATTTTGCTGTCCCTTGGTTTTTTCTATTCTCTTAACATACTCTTTTGTGGCATTTCTTTCATTAACAAATCTAGTTTGTTTTTTTCAACATTTTCATCATTGATGGACCTATTTAGACTTCCGCACTTCGCGTGATCTTGAATTTCTTCTCAACCTTCTCTGAAAAGTGAATGTGACATAGTACTGCTACCAAAGATTATACGATTAATTTCATTTTTAACATAAAATTTCACAGTAAATCTCTGATCCGAAAATTTGACACATAATCAAAATCACTAAACTCAATATGATTTTAGAAGAATTATTTCTTCCTGGTATTTTCAATTAATTTACTATCAATTTTATATCTTTAAATAGCAACTGATAGTTACCTTATTCTTATACAACTTTTTCATGTCAGAAAACGACATGCATTTTAGTTGATACTTCAAACGCGTCAGGTGGTCACTTTAGAATACGAATATATTGGTGGACTGATTTATAACACAATTATATAAGGTCTACTTTTTGAACAATTTGAATTAAACGGGAATACGTGTTTACCTTTTCGGATTTTTATTTGTTGATGAAAGATCTAGCAGATAAACCTTGTATATATATAGATGTGCAATGGTATAGAAAACAAATATCCACTAAAACTTTGAAATGTGACTATTTTTTCGGGGTTAACTTTAATACTGTATACTATAAATCAAAGAACATATATATTTAAGAAAAGATGGAATTAGAGCTTTACTCTTCCGTATGCAAAACAATCCTTCTAAAATAAGGAAATATATATGTATATATGTATACTTCAAGACTAACAATTATCAACTTTTCAAATAAATACATAATGTGGTGGTAATATGAACTTGGACTGTGAAAAAACGGCTAATTAAATTTTCAAACTCTACCGATTTCATAGCTAGCGTTAGACATACATATAGGAGCGGTCTGTGGTCACAGTTATCTCTTATTATAGAAGATAACCATCTTATCTCCACGATTTGATTGATGTTGTCCGTTGCGGTGACAATTAAATTAATAATAGCATTCATCTGAATTCTATAAATCATATTATATTTCATCTAAAGACAAAACTCTGACTCGTTAACTATACGTCATCATTTGGGCGGAGTTGAGACTCAAGTTTAATTGTTTTAGACTCTTGTTGAAGAGAGTTCATATTGTGTTTTTAATCTTTTTTAATATTTTTTTACATAA
Source organism: Teleopsis dalmanni (assembly GCF_002237135.1). Taxonomy (NCBI): domain Eukaryota; kingdom Metazoa; phylum Arthropoda; class Insecta; order Diptera; family Diopsidae; genus Teleopsis; species Teleopsis dalmanni. The sequence goes on along the minus strand of NC_051847.1, from coordinate 77,753,681 downwards.
CTTATTGTATAGAAGAAATGCTCGTTTTGATTCCAAGTTTTATCCTAATTCGTATCCTAAGAGTTCAAAGCTTTTTGAAAAGTAGTTCTTTGTATATCATAATAATTACCGCCTTTATTTTACACCCCACATTTTTTTGTGTTATTACAGATATAATTTTTCTATTTCAACCGAGTTTTTTAGCAATTTTCTATAGAATAGACATTCACTTCTTTGAAGCTATAATTTCTCAGTTATAGAAAACGAATTTTTTTACTTTTATTTATAGTCTTAAAATGACGGTTTGTTCGATCATTGCTTAATGCAAGAGTACCAAACATTTAGTTTAAAATACAAACTTTAATTGTAAACCTAACTTGAAACCCCAAAAGTACAAGTAATTCCATCTGTTTTATTTGGAATGAATAAGTTCTTCATAAAAAGTACTTTTTTTTTTGCTTTTTACAGTAGGTGGAGAATCAAGAGTCATAGTGTAACACTTGAATCCACTAAAACCTCCTCTGAAGAACTAATGGAGAAAATTTCCACAGCAATGTGGAAACTTTATTCAATAATCAAGAGAGAAAGACGAGAGCAAAGAGTTAATACCTAGTGGACTTGGTTAATCTAAGCCAGAAACATTGGCATGAATAAGGTAGATTGAAAATTGGCAAAGGGGGTGGGGTTAGAGTACAAGTGCACAGATAAGGCTACCTTTAGACTTTGTGAATAGTTTCATGAAAGCCGCGGTAAAAGAGAGGGATAATGGAAGGATCAGAATCTCGCTGATTGAGATAAAGGGAATGATACTGATGGCGTTTATGGCGCAAGACTTGGTTGAAGTCTGTAAGGAAGGCGTTGAGGGTGGGGACTAAAAAGTGCTTATACATCAAAACTTTTCAGTTACTCGTTAAATCATAAAAAAAATTTTTATCTAGTATACAGTTTTATATGGGTATATAAATGTTTATGTTAGTGCTTAAGACACTAACTCGTGGCTCACCAATAAATTAAGAATTCTACTGATAAAGGCGAAGATACACAAACATAACATTCGAAATATAAGTTTAAAATATTAAAAAAAAAACAAAAACCGCCTTTGAAATAAAGAAGAATAAGATATATTAATAATTAACTCCTTTACTGTAATAGTATGTTCCCACTGTCTTCTTTGAAACAGTTTATTTAATTAATGTCGCTAATGAAATTTGATTGCCAATCGAAGAGCTTTTGCGCTTTTTAACTTACTTAAGAATAAATCAAGGGAAATTACACCAAAAATGTCGAATACAATTTGCAAAATATATACATATTTCCCAAAAGCGAAATGATCAAAATATGACATATTTAACAAAAATTGTCTTAGAATTTTTTGTCACATAAAAGCTCCTTCACATGCATATATCAATTTATGCCAATGGAAACGATCAAAGGACTTTATTTGATTAACATAACTTGTTTTAACTGCAGTGTGAACATGGTGTAAGACCAAAAGTTTGAAAATGTTAGTTGTTTTTGAAGTAAGTTAAAAATTTATACAAATATTAATACATATATCTAAAACTTATTCATTTAATATTATAACACATTTTTTTCAGTGTACTTGCATAGTTTTGTCGGTCCAACTTTTCCTTTTTTATTGGAATCACGTTTTAATTGTAGTTATTACTTCTTTCTCGTTCTCCTATTGAGTTTTTAGCCTCTGGTCAATTTATTTATTAATAACTGTACCAGTAATCATTGATGCTTGAAAATAAACACAGCAGGTGTGAAAGAGGGGGTCCGCAAGCACTTGCAACTCAGCAGCAAATTTTATATGCGCCTATTTAAGTTTTAATCTGGTAACTTAAGACTTTTGTGGAAGTGAACAGTCACGCGCAACGAGCTCAAAATTCAATGTCGCTCTTCGGTTTATTAGGCTTTTTTTTTGCTTTTCAATTAATAATATTTTTATTATTATTATTATGAATTTTTATTTCATTTTATTTTATATTTTATTTCGTGTATTGATTTAAATTACAGCGTCCATTAAAATGCTAAATTTGGCCAAATGCGATTTCGCCGGCTACCGTTTAAGCGCCTTTGGCATGTGTTTGTTTGAATTTTTATCAATGAAAAAAGTTTTTTTTAGCTTATGAGAATAATAACATAACATTAAGAGTTAAAAATTTTTTTTAATATTCATTATTCATTTTAAAAACAAAAAGAAACTAATTTTTTTAAGACAGAATTTAATTAAAAATGTTGTTTCTTTAATTTTTTATTATATGCTTCATGAGCAATGGTTTAATCTAATTGTGTACCATATTATTATAAGCCATAATAAATAATAAATACTAGTATTTTAGAAGATAGTAAATATGTTTAGTAAATGAAGTGCAATTTACATACACTTGTATTAATAATTTTTTTTAAACATAAAAATTGATTATAATTCTCAGACAATAAACAAAGCTTCATTAAAAAGAAATTTTTACCTCATAGACCATTATTATGAAATTCGATATGAAAAACACACTCTTCTCTATGATAAATATAAACTCGTATTTCACAAGTGAGATTTTTTAGGCTTTTGTGATATTTAATTTTCACTAACGATTTCTTAATATGACATAGTCATCTAAAATCTAAAATCTTCACTGATGACAATGTCTCCGAATCAGTAGATGAATTTTAGGAAAAGCTTAAATGACAACCACCACTAAATAATATTCTGGTTTGAATTAAGTATTGTTGACATTTATGAATAGTAAATCCATACGGTTAGATTTCACAAATAAAACAGTACAACCTTGCCAATTATATATAGACCCTTTAGATATAGTACACTTCAACATCGATAAGTATCTCGAAATGATATTAGACTCAAAATTACATTGAAAGTAATATATGAGAATTAAAAGAAAATATTTTACAGCTAAAATAACAAAATATGATCCTAATTAAAAAACGTTAATCATTCCTATATTAAAACAAGTAAATAACAAGTAAAGTAAATAACTTTTCAAATTCATATGACACTATTGTAATCTAGTTTGGGAATTTCACTGTGTGGTCAAAAAATAAGATTAAATTGTTTATAACTTTTGATATTTTTATTTGTTCTTTTAAATCTATTTTATTCCCTTCAAAGTTTTTTGCTCTCGATACAATATAGTACACTTATATCAACTTATTTTTCAAACAGTTAATAAAGTAAATTTTCTAATGACCTATAAATTCTAAGCGATTCGGTTTTTATATTCTCAATCATGTTGAACTATATTCATAGATCTTGAGCTAAAAAAGTAGTTGTAAATCACGTGGTTTTAAAGTAGTTGCAAAAATGCTGGTTGTGGAACGATATAAGTTGAATTTTTTGCAAAACGATCCCGAAAAACCAAAACAGTCGTAATATAAGACCGAAATATAGTCTGCCAATAGTTCTAATATCTTTTTACTAAAAGTTTCAAAATGATCTGAGTTAATCTAAATAAAATACTTGCAGTATCAACGAAATCTCTAATTATCAATCGACGATTGTTAAACACTAAACTATTGATTTTTATTCATTTCATCGTCTAGAGCGCTTTTAGTCTTCTTGACGTGTTTATACTTGTGGTATAGCTTGTTCATCAAAAGCCTTGTGTAATATTTTCAACTTTTTCCAACAAAAATTTCATTACGCAAACAAATTTTAGACATTTTTCGGATTTTGCAGATAATGACATAACAGAGACAGAGATATCAATGTCAGTATTACCAACTTATAAAATCAAAATGGCTTTGTGGCACGTTAAAATCAGTAAAATTATTCTGTCGCACTTCCATAGATCGCTCAAAATTCCATTAGTCAAAAAAAAGAGATCAAAATAATGATCGACACGGTATGGTTATGAATGTTTCTTGTAAAAGAGTGATATTTCCCTTCGAGATTCAAGAGGATTGCAAAAGATTGTTATAATAAATGTAAGCTTTACATGAATATATTTTATATTATCTTTGGCCTACATATAAATAATTTATTAAAATTGCTGATAATCTAATATATGAGACTAGTTACTATAAAAATAATTTTACAAAAAAAAAAATAGAAAGTAACTGGTATCTCTACCGACTTCGATTAAATTTTATTTTACGCTGCAGCAATGAAGAATATGAACTTAATTAATTAAAAATTAATTATCGTTTTTTTTTAATTGGATGCATTTTATAAGATAACATTTAGAATGAAATAATTATTCTGTTCTGAAGATTTATTTTATTAATACACACTAGTAAACACTTTAAATTTGTTTAATTTAATAAAATTAAAATTTAAAATTAAATGTTGAGAACAACTTTCTCAACTTTCTGTTTCTAGCAAAAACACATTGCATTTAACATCTTTTAACTATTTATTTATTTTTTATAATGATTCAGTATTTTTCTACCGGTATGGACAGAAGAGCGGCATAAGGAATTCAAGTTTGTTGTATAAAAATTGTAAAACATGTTTTTATTTAAGATTATTTTCTATCAAACAATTGTTATACTATCGCTCACTTTCTGTCTAGGCTATTATAAAAATAGGCCAAAATTGTTAAAAAAAAATAAAAAGCAAATTTTTCTTATCAAAAGCAATGGTGCATATTTCAATTAAATTGAATTAATAAATTACCAAATAATTGTTATGATAATGAACTTTTTAAAGAAATTGACTTTCAAAAACAAAAAAAGACATATTCATACATACTCTAATAAATTTTTCAATTGCTTTTAAATATTAATAAAATATGAGTCATAACTAATGACTTGAAACATTAGTAATATAATACATATAGTATAAAAAGTAGTAGTAATAGGAATATATTAAATATATAATAAAAGCAAATAATGGAAGTTCAGAGTTTTTAACAAAACAGAATAATATATTTGATAAAGAATTGTACAAAATATCCATTTTATTTTTATATCCTTGCCTTGGGAACTTTTAAAACCCATTCCTTATCACTATGTATTTTCTGTTACTTCACTTTTATACCATATAAAAATTTTTAAATATACGTCTATTTGTTTATCAACTTTTCGTACAATATTTCTTATAAGGTTGGACAGAAATTCAGATGTTTTAAAAAATAGTGGTTCAATTTCTTTTATGTTTTTTAATATATTCCTTCTTCAGCTCGTTATATTTGATTCTATTTGAATTGATTATAATTAATATTTGATTAATGTGTTATTATAAATTATTTTAGATTTATATAATAAGTGGTTAATCTTGTTTTCAGGATTACGATTAAAAAATAATCGCAGTACCTTCCTGCCAAAATTCGTCAATTTTGATATGACGACCTGGTCAAATTGATACGTTTTTGTCTTAAAAACGAATGATATAGTTTAATAACACTATGTCATCATTGCATCATTGACTGTTTGTTTCATCAAAAGGTAATCGATATATAATCTATCACTAAATCGCCGTGATGATATTCATCTGTCTAGGGGCTGGTTTAAAAGTAGAATTCATTAATTTTGCTGTTCATTTTTTTATCCTCAGATATTGTATAGAGTTTTATCTAAACATATATATATCTACATATATTAGTCTATAACTTCAGAATTTTTCAATAGCTCTTATTCTTATTTAGCATTTAAATAGGGTAAAATCTTTTATTATTATTTTTTATGTATTTTTTCAGGAGTTTAGAATAAAAGAACAATTGTTGTTATTTTTATCTGTACGTAGGTATATATATTGGTTTAATTGAAACACAGTCCTTAATGCTATAGACTGACAGTATCATTGAGCCGTTTATTTGTTTTCAAAAACTATACTATAACTATACTGGTACTATAACATCTATAGCCCCAAGAACAGAATCATAAGCAGCGATTTATTTCAATTTGCTTTGGAAGTATATAGTTTCAACGAAACTTATTTGAAAAAAAATCAACAATTTAATGAATTCGTTTAATGATAGTAGACCATTTTTTGAAAAGTTATTCAAAGTTGTTGGTCAATACAGATCAATCATTAGCGATTCTATCTTCGGATAAAAAAACTAAGTGCGTCTATTTTCGCGTGCAGCTTTAAGTATTTGAAGATTTCGTTTCATGGTGTTGAACATAATACAGGTAATTTTCGTAATATATGTTACAAATATATATTCATTATAAATAAAAATTCGTAAGTAATACAAACAATAAGACACAACATGAAAACTAAGTGTAAACTATTCTCCGAGCAATGTTCTTAATTTAAAATAAGATAAATCCTTTACTCTCTTATGTGTATATACATAACTTTTTTCACAATTAAAGTATGAACAAGAATATAGTTAAATATTAATGACGAGAGTTTTCAAGCAGTAGTGAATTACAACAACAAAAATTATTTTTATATTATTTCAATTAATTGAATTTTTGGCTGATTATACAGCTGTTTCTAGAATTGCCGAATACCCATCATCATTGGACTTGGAAATAATTCTTGTATTTAATTATTCGTAAATAATTTTTTGAGACTGCAAATAGTAGCAATCGAACTCGTGTCCTGCCAAATTTGAAACTCAGAGTCAGAGCATTGTTAAATATTAAGTTAAATAGACATGTGTCCTTTATTTTTCTTTTTTTTATATATACTTACCTTATTTTTGCACTATTTAAAATATAAATAAGAATATAAATTTAAATGAAAACTCTAATATAGTTAAATATTTTGAGCTAAACTTTTTCCTACACCCACAATCAGAATGTACTAATTTGAAAATGATTGCTTTCATTTTTTGCTTGGTTTTTATATCACATATACCATAATTTTATCCATTTCGAACTTTGAGCAGAGAATATAAAGTTTTGATATCAAATTTATGAAGTTATTAAGATATTTCGACTACGGTGCAACCACAGGAATACGGTTCAAATTGTTTTATCGATAATTGTCAACTGTTGATTGTTTGTTATTTAGCGTTTCAAAGACACACAAAAAAGCATACCACCAAAAATAGTTAATCAAAGTTGACATAATTTGGTTCCAGTTCTTATTAAACAAGGTCAATAAATTTGTTTCATTGCAATATTGCCGACTTTTTTGTGCAAGCTGTCCTGTGGGATATAAAAAGTGTGTTATCGGCATAAGTGTAAATTTTTTCTTTTAGTTCAAAAATAAATGCTTATATGTATTGGAAAAGGTAAACAATTTATTGCCCGCAATATTTTCATACACAACTCATAAAACTTTATGACACTTTATCGCTCATAGTAGTCAGTCAGTCATTAAAATAGTAAAAGTAGCAAAGTAGCAAAATAGCAAAGTAGCAAAGTAGCACTTGACGCCAGAAATGGTAGCTTTTGTTGGTACTGTGCGCTAACCACAATGGCGGCAGCCAAGACAAGACTCACATGTGCAACAAAGTGTTTTACAAACAGCTGTTTGAGTGCCAATTATGGACAGCAGAAAAGAAAGCATAACAAAAACAATAACGAAAATTATAGACCAAAGCGAAGTCGCATACGAAGACCGAATAATTCAAGTCGCAGCGACAGCGCACACAACAGCCACACACACATCAAGTGAAGCTAACAAAACGTAATAACTTCACTGTCAACTGGGCGCTGCTACTGCTGTGACAACCAACGCAAACATCGTCTTCTAATAAAAGTCGTGAATGGGGCAGTGTAACATAAACGCAGTAACTGAGCTTTGTGCTGTTTTCTTTATGTTAACTGCTGCGCAGACTGCGCTGCTGCTTAATATGCGCGTTTGCTGATGTTGTTGGCCGTTTTGCGATTTCGAGTATATCAGTTTTAGACACAGCAGTGCTAACGTTTATTTACGCTCGAACACTGAACGTGGTAGCAACGTGAAGTGCCGTTAAACGCAACATATCAACAGAATTTAAATTAAAATTATTTGCAAATCGCGTATTCAAAAAAAAAATATTTAAAAATTAACAATTAATAAAAATAATTTTATAATTAAGATAAATAATTATTTTATTTGTTAATTTAATAAATTTTTATGTGTTATTTCTAACATATGAAATCTGCGAAAATAACTTGAAACATACTTTCGTTTTATTTTCATAATTATTTCATAATTAAAATTTGTTATAAACTATTTCAAAAAAAATAATAATAAAATCTTCATTGTTTGTATACAATTGAAATCGAAGTGAAATTACAATTAATTCGCGTAATTTTCTCTAATAAATCGACTATTTGAACTGTTGGCTGCCTACGCAAACGCATCGAGTACTGGCACTTCTTGAGCACTGGTAGCACTTCTTGCGGGGAACTTTCTTCTTCATTTGCCCAACACTTGATTTCGTCCACTTACTGTCACTTTTCAGTGTTTTTAAGTTTTGTGTTTTCCATAGACCCATTGGACAAAAATTGTATAACTACGGCTTCAGTTGAAAGTAATTCGGTGATTTATTTGCAATAACACTTACGCGTCACGTCCCATAAGTGCAATAAAATTTGTTAGTGTAAATCTTCGACTTTAATTAAAAAAAAATAATTCAATTAAAATGGTTGAGAAAACTGGTAAGTTTTGCTTTATTTAAGGTACTTTAATTTCATAGTGTTATAAAAAAGCGTACTAGACTTGAATCATTTTATATAATAAAAAGTAAAATAAATAATGTTAGATTTTGAATAGAAACAAATAAAATGTTTAAGTTCTATAAAAACTTTATCCAAAGCAGATAATATAAAAAAGATTTGTAAAGATATTATCGTCTGTGACAAGATATTTATTATAGTAATAGTAAGAAAGTTACAATATTATAAAATAATTAAAATAAAATAAAATAATATTTAAAATATTATTGAAAAGAATTTAACCAAAAGTGGTGTTGAGTACTTAATTTTAAATAATATCTCATAAAAACAATAACATTTATAAAAATAATAAAAATAATGAGAATATTTCAACATCAGAAATTTAAACAAAAAGTTTTATTAGTTTTATTCCTTCAATAAAAAAAAAAACAATATATTATTACATATTATTATTTGATAAGAATATTTTATTATTTTTATTTTATTATCATAGATAAAAATATTTTTCTGAAAATTTCTTAAAATATATTTTTTTAATAACATCTGATAAAAATATTAATATTTATTTCAAAATAATATGAATAGTGTGAAAATTTGGAAATCAGAATATTAACTTAGTAAAATATATATAAAATACATATTATACATATAGCATATGTTATATATGGTTTTATTTTTTAACCAAACACACATATTTCTGATAAAAATAATAATGTTTATATCAAAATAAAATAAATATTGAGGATATTTATCCAATATTTAATTTAGAAAAAAATATTATTGGTTTTATTCTTTCAACCAAAAGTGGTGCAGAATTCATATTTTTGTAATAATAGTTGATAAAAAATAATAAAATAAAAATTATAATATAATATTAAAAATAATACCAACAAAATAATATAAGTAAAAATTAATTCATTTTATTTTATTCATAATTCATTTTATTTAATTCATTATTTTATTTTTTTTGATTAAAATAAAGAAATAAAAATTAAAAAATTTTTTTTCTATTTTATTATTCTCAATTATTTTTTGGTTGATATATATAAAAATTATTTATTGTATATCTGTAAAAGTTATTGATTATTATTCCTAAAATTAATGTACTATATTGGGGTATATTTCAAAAATATAATTTAAATTAATATTAAATATTTTATTGATTTTGAGTTTATATTACAATTTTCAATATTTACCTATACATATGGTATCAAAGAAAAATCCACCAAATTTATTGAAAAAAATATAATATATTGTATAATAAATCTTTTACCGAATTATTCTATTTGTCACTTAATTGGTTATTAAAACTTAATAGGTTTAAGAGTTTAAATGTTTTAAATTTGATTTGTTTGAAAAATTTTGGAATATAAAACATCACTTCTAATAATAATTTGCCTTAAGGAAGTAATCGAATCAAGTTTAATGTGACTCTCATTAGGGGTACTATACATAATAAATTCTATAGATCACAATGTACTATTAGTAATAGTAATATATAAATTTAATAATCTAATGTAATGTATAATGAAATCAATAATTATATTAGAGATATATATATATTATATATATTATATTATAGACACATTCATTGTGGACGCTTAAAATTCGCTTTCATCACCTACCTTATATGTATGAATGATTAATTATTTATATATAGTTTTTTACCATTTATTATATTACTTACAATTATTATGGAAATTTTGCTATTAGAAAACTATTCTTGCTTAAACAAGAGCAGATGTTTCTAAGAATCTGATCTTATTGAAATTAATTGCTGTCTAATCAATTATTTTTAATTATCTATGCTGACTTCAGTATTGTGGAAAAAAAAGAAACTATTTCCATAATTGGTTACGTTCTTATTTTGATGATTGATGTCTATCCAATGCCTTCAATTAAAAAATTGAAATTTTTTCTTTTTTAGTTACAATTGATTATTCCTAAACAAAATTTGCCAAAAGTTTTCCCCTAATTCTTGGAAATATTTTAAAAATACTCTAATTTTAAAATTTTTGTAAACAATTATAGGTGCGGTTTTTACATTAATTTTATTAGGAGCATTGTTAATAAATATCATGAAAAAAAATAACTAATTTTTGGCAACATTCGGCACTTCATTTCATGGAAAGAAATTATAAGCACTTGAACTTCCTGCATTCCAGTTAATCAAGTTAACAATGATGACCCTTATTCACCCAAATTAGTATATAGTTCATTACTTTTCAATTTTAATTAAAGATTTTATTACATTCCAAAAGTAAGCAATCATGTTCAACAAACTTAATTAGACTATTTAACATGAACTTATAATTGTTTTAGATATTTAAAGGAATTGAATAGCTGTATATATAATGAATTGTTTAAGAAAAGAAATCTAATAAAATAAATTTTATTATTTTCCGCAATTTTTATCTTGTGGATGTTTAATTATCTTTCATACTAATTTAGATTGCTTTAATAAATATTAAGTATTTCAACTTTATTATTTGTTGCATGAACCATAAAATACTTTTTCTCATTAATGTATAGGGTATTATATATATCTGCTTCACATCTTTTAAATATTTACGTAAAAAATAAAATCAATTGTTAAATGTTTATGCTTGACTAATTTATAGTCCTTCTTCCTTTCATTAAAAATTGAAAATATTTTCATATATATACAAATATCTCAACTATTTAACTTATATATAATTGACTATAAAAATTAATTTGCTGAATTATGTAAATTTGCTGTACTTAAGTAAAGTAAGATTTTATTTTTAAATAGATATTATTATTTTAAATATGTATTTTTCTTATTTATTTTAATTTCTTCAACTTTTGCACCGAAAACGGTTACCATTTTAGTTTAAAAAAAGAAATAAAGTAAACATAACACAACTTGTCCTCCTATTAATAGAAAAATATACTTAAAAACAGTCTGCATATTTTATACATATTCTATATATAATCTGTATATTAATATGTATTACATATAAAATAATATATAAAATATATTTTTTTTGTAATTAATTATTTACAATTTTTTAAAAGACTTCAGTTAGCATTTGAAATCTTACAATACTTTTCAAAAAAAAAATTATCATTTTGCACTATTAAGCGTACTAAATTATAACATTCTAGTCCGACTTTATCAAAACGACCCGTTATAAAATTATTAACCAACCTTTATATATAGACTATTTATCTTAAACGGTTATTAATAAGTTAACTACCATTGTCGCTACCATAAAGTTTAAAGTGATCCGTTGGCGTAGTGTGAACACCAATATAGTAATGGCATATTAAAGTTAATATAAATGCAAATATAATGTAACTTAAAAAAATTTATTTTTATTTGAATTTTAATATAATAAGCAATATTTTTTGCCACGCAGTTTTTGAATTTGTTTTTCATTGCTTACTAAATAAATAATGTATGTCTACCTCTTTTAAATATATTATTAATAAATTAATTACCATAAACAAATAGTTATTAAATATTTAATAAATTGTATCACTGTGCAGAAAAGATTTATTAAAATTCTTGTATATAAAACTATACTTAAAGAGTGATTGATTTTAGAACTCCATATATATTTTGAGGTTCAAGCTCCCTAAAAACAACAGCTTTCTTTTTTATATTGAATACACGAAGATGTGAAATTTAATACTGCTGAATATATGATTGTAGCTTTATATCTTCTTAAGTTTAAGGAAATGACCTCTAACCTTATTGATTTTGGCATTAAGATATTTCTCTGCTCCTTTCTTTTTTTTTTTGTTATGATGTTTCTGAAGTGTGTTATGAATTGCAATTATTCCAACTCCGTGCTTTCTAAACAATGGAAGAAAAACATGTAATCTCATATCTGCTGCACATAGTCTAACTTTCTTATTTACGTATATCTAGACCTATTTCTAAATTCTTTAATTATTTTTAAATTATACTTATTATATTTATTTATATTTATTTTTATTACTTAAAAATACAATTAGCATAGCAATCTTAATGTTAACTTTGCAAAACAAATCTGGCGGAGTAAATATAAAAAGTCTTAAAAAATCAAATTTAATTAAAATTATTTTTTATATCCACGGTAAAGAATATATTAAAATTAAAATTAATTATACTATTATAAACAGTTATGCATTTTACTTTCCAGATTAATGTCTTCAAAAGCTATGCAATTAAATTGCATCTAAATAAATTATTTAACTGACCTCTGACAAATAGTTTTTTATTAACATTATATTATAAAAACATCAGAATCTGTCTCTGATTCTGATAATTAATTAAGTGTAGATAGAGTATTAAATCTTTCGTAAATTTATAAGCTGAAAAACTTAGTCTACATTCTTGGCTTTATTTTGCAAGCCCTGTAAGTTCACAAGTTTGCTAATTCATCAAATATTTAAGAATTTATTTTACTAACATTTATTATAGTATTTGATAGTATTATAGTATTTATACCACTCTAAAATTCTGACACTAGATAGCGTGACCAAAGTAATAAGTATTAATAATCAGCGGAACCCTTATCGGGTTTAATTTAATTTAAGTGCATATTTAAATTATAAAAACTATTTACTATTATACGCTACAATAGTCATTTTTTAATTACTAGTATTTAAACATTATTAATTTATGATGCAAAAATTGTAAAAAAGAAATAATAATTTTTAATATATGTTATACAAACCATATTATTATTACAAGTACAAGACCATATAGACCATATAGTAAGACCATATAGTATTCCTGTCGCATATGCAATTTTAAGACCCAAAATATATTTATTTGGGTTATGTGGTTTAATTCCTACATTTTTTAATAGCTCGTAATAAAACAATTTATTTTATAACCATAACTAAATAAATAAATTATTTCCGGCCTTTAAATAATAATGTTTTGTGCTATCCATAATGTATTGATCTATTTTTAACACTATTATATAAGCTTTAATATTTTACAATAATATTAGAATATTTAATGCGGGTGAAAAGATGCTGTATATATATACAGTATATATTACAGTAACTATAATCGATGGGTTTCACTCAATAATAATAAAAGAGGTGAAAAAAGAGAATTGATATAAATTAAAGATACATTTTTAAAGAATTTATTTTACTATTTTATTTTTACTAAGTTTTTGTTCATTTATTGATTTTTTATAACATATTTAATCCTTGTTGCAATTCAATATATGCAATGGATAAAATGTTTCAAAAATGTAAAAAAATTTAAATATTTTATTAAAAAAAAGAGAATTGATATAAATTAAAGATACATTTTTAAAGACTTTATTTTACTATTTTATTTTTACTAAGTTTTTGTTAATTTGTTGATTTTTTATAACATATTTAATCCTTGTTGCAATTCAATATATGCAATGAATAAAATGTTTCAAAAATGTAAAAAAATTTAAATATTTTATTAACATTTGTTAATTAAAAAAGTAATATACCAAGACGATAACTATTTAATATTATTGATACAAGTAATATACTTAATGTTAAGTTTAATTCCACATTAATTCAAAACACTGAACAAAATAGTGTACCATACATACTATATATACTACTTAAGCTATGCAGTTAGAGTACTTTCTTTAATATGAAATCAATACCAACATTTCTTATCGGATATTTAGAATTTATTCTATTTACACTAATAGATTATATTATATATTTATTCTTAATTATTGAAAATTAAAAAATAGTTATTGAAATACCCATCCCTGAGGAAGTGGTTGACAGATAGTCCACGAAATATAACTGATATGATATATAAATGTCTTCTTATAATTGTTCATACGTTAGCGAATCAAAGCAAATAAGAGAAGATATTGAAAAATTATAACATTATGTTTTAATTAACTATTTTTTTCCAAAATCTTAACTTCAGCAAAATAATATATGTACTATAAATCAAAATAATAATTCAGTTGACTTTCAGTTGCGTACTGAACTTTCCAAATAACGATTGATACTTCAAATACTTCTAAATAACAATCACACCAAAAATACTTTTCATAACTAACGATTGTAAATTACAAAATGCATATAAAATAATGAAAGCTCTGTAGATTATATAGGAATTTTAAATTTGTATATTCTGTGAAAATATATTTGTTACACAGAGAGTCTACTGCATCATGCGTTAAGGTAACATCTTATACTAAAGACATGGTTTTTTAGACATGATTTTAGATTTCTATATTATGTGAAAAAAAGAAAAACAAGTTATTAAATAGACTTCTAAGTAAAAGTAGGTGCCATTAAGTGCAGTAAAACATTGTTATAGGTATTCCAATATGTTTTTTGTAGGCTGATTAAAGTATAATTTCAACTTCTTTAGCAAGTTACCTTGAATAGCCACTATCGTCTCGATACGCTTTCCAGGATGTGGTGACTTAAACTGCAGTAATGCCTACTATCTACTTACAGAAAAGAATTGGGAGATTATCTACTAAGCTTGTTTTTGAAATTATATATTCCAAATAGTATAGACTTACTCATACATATATTACTCATACGTCATGTGTAAATATTTTCAAATGGATGAAAACATAAACATTTTATACAAAATATTTTATTTGTGTATTTTTATAAATAAAATTAAAACCATATCTCACTGAAAGTTACCACATATTTTTATAAAACCATGGTTACTTCATGATTTATGAATGGGTAATCAGCATTTGATAAACTTAAGAACCACTGGACTTTAGTAAATTTCTTATCAAATACAAAATATTTAATGGACACTATAATATGGAATTTAACATTTCAACAAAATATGTATAAAAGATTAAGAATTTTTTACTAATATAAGAATCTTAGTTAAAACTTGACCAAAAATAATCAAAAAAAATTTGCAAAGCACGTGCATATAAAACTGATGTTTTTTCTCGTTTATTTACTTTTCTAAATAAATTTATTTTAAAATTTTATATAAATAAAAAGCCCTGTTTTTTTCTTAGCTTCTACTGATATAGTAGAATATATTACATATGAGATAAGAAGTTGTCAAAAGATATGATATTTTTGAATCAAAAGAGGAAGTTTATTTATTATATATTGTACAGAAAAAAATAATTAATCAGTTTACTGATATTTATTTAATTAACTTGTTTAACTTATGTTTTTATAATTTATTGTAAAGTCAAAATACCAAATTATTTTTTTCAATACAATAATGAAGTAATAACAAAAATACATTTATTGAAAAAGATAATTTAAGTATATAAAACGTTACGTTTAAAACTTATTTATTCAAAAAATATATATTTGTTTATTAATAATAGAAAAAGTAATGTCTGCACAAAAATTTAATCATGCCGGGATCTCATATTTACCAGTTCTGTTATCAATAATTCATTAAAAATACTTTTATTGCTATAATAAATATGGTAAACTCAAGAGAACTAATTTAGTTATGGACTTAGAATTAATGGACACCTACAAAAATAATCTATAATTCTGATAATTACTATAAATTCCACGTAAGTTTTGCACACTACTAAAGAAGAATAAATAAATTGAATGTTTATATATTGTTTTATTTTAATGCAAAAATTCAAGAATATTCAATTTCAATATACTATATTATTAATTTAATATTCATTTAAACTTTTCAAGTATAAGAAGCGTATTAATTATAATTGATATATTTCTCATAACAATATCTTAAAATGTAAGCAATTAGCTATGATTGTAATTAAAAATGTATTAATCTGCTTTTTATTGTTAGAAATTTTTTAATTGAGAAAAGATTAACTTTTTTTAAAGTTATACCTTATCACTCTTTCAGAAATAACATTTAATTTTTTTTTAAATTGTGCTTATTTCATTTTTTTTTTAACTTCAAAATATTTAATATATTAAACCTTAGTTAAAAAATCAACAAAATAAATCTTCCAGATAAAGAATTTTGTAAAACAATATTAAATTTCAATTTATTGCTAAACCAAATTAAATATTATTAAAAAAATATTTTTAATTTATTCCTGCTATATTTTGTAACGAAACAAACGATTTATAAATTACAAAAATTATAATTTTATGAATGATAAATGTAGAAAGAATTATGCATATTTTTATTAGTACCACAATTTTGGTATTAAGTCGTTAATCCTTTTAGACAGTCTGCAAAGATTTACAAAAGATTATTATTAATTTATTTATATAACTGGAGATAAGAGATACATAATAAAAAAATTAATTACAAACAAGCTGGGTGTGTCATTTGATGATGTTCGTTGAGAAATATTATTAATGAACTGAGCAAAAAAATAATAACAAAGAATAAATTTCATTAAAAACACAAAGATGCCTAAAATAAACTAAAGTGCAAAAAATTAAAGGAAACATTTTCAAGTAGTTTTTAAGGCTAAGAATAAAAATTTGCATGAATATTACATTACATTCAATGAACTTTACATTTATACGCATTCATACGGATTATTTATCCAAAATTTGTTTATTTTCAGTACAAACATTGCCAAAAAAGGTGATTTCAGTTGAAATGAAATATTTACTTTGGTCTTAAGTTCTTATTTGTCAATAACAAATTATATATACCAACACATAACCATAATAAATTAACCATAATAAATTTACAAATGCAATTATAAGATACCAAAAACGTTATTTATAAATTATAAAACAATTGCTGCTTTAACTTATTCTAAAAGCATTCTCATTCAAACAAATTCTTATTCTTATATATAAGAATTATTCTATAGGGAGTTAGGATTTAAGAGGGAAGAAGTAAAGTAAATAGAGCCAATTAAAGTCTATACTAAAATTATCTGTTTCAGGAGCTATCTTGTTGAGAAAAGTGAGGTTTTCAGAAATATTTCTCAAGTCCTTCTCTTGAAAGAAAAGAGGAGTAATTTAAGAAAGGATAAGATAAAAATAAGATAAAGATAAGTTAAAAGATAAAAATATCTAAAAATAAGATAAGAATGTATATTTATTAACACGTGGCAAGTTTGCTGAAGACACGATATTCAAAATTCTTATAGGAAAAAGTTTTTATCAACGCTTTAAATCCTCATCTATTGAAGTTGAACCCATTATTGCAAAAGATCTAGTTGTCTGTAAGCAAAATGTTGAAAAAAGAAAGATTTTTAGAAATATTTCTTAAGTCATTTTCTTAAGAGAAATGAAAAGTAATTTGGGTAAGGATAAGATAAAATAAAAGATAAAAATATTTAAAGATAACGTTGCAAGTTTGTTGATTACGTTGCAGACGACCTAGATGTCTAAGAGAAGAATGGTTTGTAGGCTTGAGATCAGCAGCTTCAAGTTAAAAAAGCAGTTGAACAGTTGTCATAGTATAATCAATGCTGACTCTAAAAGGTTAAGGGAACGGAGTATAAATGTTTTTAAAACATTTAAAGAATTTATTTTAATAATAATTCGTTATACATATGAATTAATACGTTATCCGTATATAATTTGTACTATATCTATGCATAAATATTAAGTAAAAAAACAAGTGTAGTTCAAATAGTTTGATTCGTTAATTTATAAACAGTGAAGGCATTTACTTCACATAGATTAAACCCGATTTTTAATTTTTTAATTCCGATCTTGTAAGGTAGTATAATGGTATATTGTATTTAGTAAATGGTTGAATTACTAAAGAATTAAAAATTCTGCCATATTGACAGATGTTCCATTATTGAAAGTCTTTTATCGAGAAACTTGGATTAATATTCATCTCCAAATTATATCAAAAATAATGCTGAACAATTATCATATATCTAAATGAACATACAATATATATCTATTCTTCATATGCATACATTCTTAGCTTCTCGACGTAGAATATTCTGACGTTTCTAGATAAAACATCTGCTCAAATAACAGTCCTTCTGGTTCTTTTATTAGTTATTGATTTTTCCGTGCATAATATTATCAACAATACTGTATTGTAATTAGACCATAATTTTTTAAGTTTAAAAATAATACTTTTTTATTTTTACAATTAAATTAAATTTAAAATGCAAGAAAACCAAGAATAAATTTTAACTAAATAACTACAAATCATTAATTTTAGTGCAATTAAATGTCCCACTGACTCATATTATTTTTAAAAAATACAACCTTCTTCCCAATACGCTATGTCGACATCATAACATGGTTCACCTGTAATAATTCATTTTTTTCAATAAAATTGGTAATTAATCATTAATAGGTTAAAATGAGGTCAAAAAGGGTTAGCATCTTTAACTGATACGTATTATTTTTTAAACTCGTAATAAAACTTTTACTAATAAATTACAAAACTATATATCAAGAATTTATGCCACATTCAAAGGAAACAGTTTTTATAAAAGTAAACTGTTTTTTGACTCCTTATGAACTACTTAGAGATCTGTGGCAGGTAATGTGTGAGACAAATACATATTACTTTCTTACCAGCTTACCACACAAAATTTACTTTTTATAGGTAAAATATTATATATTATTTATTAAAGTGTATTTATTCATCATATGTATGTACCTCAAGTTGACGATACTCTTTTTGAATAATGAGGTTGGAGGTGAGGGAGACTATTATAATATTCTTCTACCAACTATACACCGCTGGACTTGAGTACACGTCATTAACTTTTAACATCTTCTGAACCGTTTGGAGACCTGATTTATAATTTTTTTATGTTTTCTAAGAATATCTACCATATTGTAGAAATGATTAGAGATATTAAAGCAATTAAAAAAATTGAACCTAATCTATAATTATAGTATCTCAGTTATTTGAAATAACATTGGTTTCTTAGTTTGTTGTCCTACATATAGCATGTTTAATTTATTATACTCATAAAAAATATATCAAATTTTGTCTAGTTAGAATAATCGAAAAATGTTTAA
Source organism: Teleopsis dalmanni (assembly GCF_002237135.1). NCBI lineage: Eukaryota > Metazoa > Arthropoda > Insecta > Diptera > Diopsidae > Teleopsis > Teleopsis dalmanni. Next base: position 77,734,301 of record NC_051847.1, on the reverse strand, counting down.
ATGTTTGAAACAGTGTTGTATGTTCAGCCAAATTTCAATAAATTAATTAAATTTTTGTCCTTGCCTTTTCTTTGCTATTCGAATCCGTCTAACTTTTAAATAGTTTGTTATCGTCATAAAGACGCGTCACTCTCGACAAGAAAAAATTAACATTAAAAAATGTTTACTTTTTATTATAGATATGAATCAAGTTCCTTAAATTTTTTGAAATTACTATATGTCTATTCAGATATTATTTAAACTTGCTTTCGAAGGTTTCTATATCATACATACAACACATTTTTTTAATTTATTTGTCAAAAGAACATTTTTTATTGGATATCAACTACTGTTTTAAATTAAATTAAAATTATCGTATACTTTTTTAATGTTTTTAATTATTCTCTATAATTATAAAATAGTAGCACATAAAAATGTAAACAATATTTATCGCACTTATCTCAAAACGAAAATTATTAAAGAATAAAAAATATTAAACAATAAAAATGTTGTCTTACCGCTTAGGCATAAATACTTTTAAAATGTATTTCATAGCAAAAAAGGAAAAATAAGTAAAAAAATCTGTTTACTTTTTCAATTGTTTAATTAATTTATAATTTGTTTAACATTTGTTTACAATCTAATAAAGTAATTTTTTCATTTAGGAGAGTAATGTGAAAAAAGTGTAAAAGCAATTTTTATAATTAAAAAACTACGTTTTCTACTTACAAGGTCAGATTTATTAAAAAAAAATGTTTTCTAAAATGTATATTAAGATTTTTCAAAAAAAATTGTTAATTTTGTTTCTTTATTTAATAAAAATTATAGTAAAATAAAATGAAATATGTTTTTATATATTAAATAATTTAATGAATGCACTTTTACAATTATTTTTATATAGAATTTTTATTGTAAACTGCATGCAATATACATATTTTGTGTATTTTTGCACACATTTGAGATAATTTAAAATATATCACATCGTGAAATAATATTTTAATTTATTTATAAAAAAATTTGCATAACAATATAATATTATCTTATTCTTATCAATTCTAACCCACAACTGCAATTTACTATTGTTGATAGTCTTTGTCATTAATAACGAAATGAAAGTTTTGTAAGTACAGTAGTAGTTCAGTTGAATTCTAGTTAATTACTTATTTTTCTAAACGTATCTATTCGTCACGCTTTTACTTTCTAAGGTCATGTTTTACTTACTCCACATTCCTTAACATATGAAATATTGATAAGACGAACAATTCTTTCCCATTTATCTTAAACATTTGTTCCGAATGTTCTCTTATCTCAGCCATATTTATAGTGCTATACGCTGCTACAGCTTCTATATATTCATCTACAAGATTTTTAATTAGAAATTAAACAGAAAACCATATTTTTTACTATTTATTTGTTTTTTTTCCGTATAAAATGCGGTAAGTAAATTGTTTCATAATTTCATAAAAAAATAGAATAAAATAACGTTTTTAAACGTTAAAAACACACAACAGTTTTAAGGTTTGCAAATAATTTTTTTATAAAATGAAAACAGTTTTCAGATAAACTTCGCCGTGTAAAGTTAGAACGGGAATTTAAAAAAATAAATAAACTGAATTGTTGAATTAATTTAATTAATTTTTCTAGAAAAAAATTCGTCCTAATAAACTTCCCGGTAAGATAAGAGTATTTAATGGATTTTCAATAAAATAAAATTTAATTAATAGTTTTGAAAGATAATAAATTTATCTCACGAAAAATATTTAAATTTTTGTGTATATATGAAACTGATTTTTAATTAATCTTACTGAAGTAGTTACTTTGTTATCTAATAATATTCACAAACCTAACGAAATGTACCTTTATTTTTATATAAAAAAAAATTTTTTTTTATTGAATACTGAGTAATTAAATCTAATTTTAATTATATTTAATTAAATAAAATTGGTATTTTTCAAATTATATAAACCTACAAAATTCAAGTTAATAAATTCAAGCAAGAAAGTTTATTTGCTATTCTGAACTATTTCATAGCATTTAAAATGTATTATTTTTTGGAATATATGAATATTCATTAAAGGTTTGTCAGTTAATAACATAGAATTAATAGTCTTGGAAAGGAGATAACAATTAGTTACAAAAAAAAAATAAGTATTTTCGTATCAATGAAAAAGGGCATATAATCACCTTAGGTTTGAAGTGAATAGCATTGGCTTATTGCATTTTCCATTTTATGTAAATAAAGTATTTCTAATAATAAATTTTTTATTTTATTTTGTATTTATATATATATATATATAATATATTATTAGTAAATAATACTAATAAAGTTCTATTTTTAGGTGTACTATAAAAGTTTTTAACGATTTTTTGGATTAATTACTAAAAGATTTTTATATATGTTCAAAACGTTATGTTTGAATTTTTTTTTTTTTTTTGTAATATGGGACAAATTTTCTAAATTGTACTCGTAATTCAAAAAAATATAATTTTTTGTCTTATGGAATTAATTTCAATGTTTTCCAGTACTCACGCCTTCTGTATAGTGAGATCAAAAATTCGGTCAACCTAATAGTTAATTTATTTTTGTTTTAATTTTTGAGTCGTTACTTCGAAATTGTTTAAATGCTGTTATTTTTGTTTTTTAAAATATACTAACTTTTATTTCGAAAGTTTCGAAAGAGATACACATTTCGAAAGAGATACACATTTCGAAAGAGATACACAAAAAAACTTTTGAAATAAAAGTTAGTATATTTTAAAAAACAAAAATAACCGCATCTAATAGTTAATATTTTTTAATCAGTTTGTAGTTCTTACACTTTTAATTAAATTTTTCTTTGTTTGGAATGCACTCAATAGAGAGCTCCCTAAGAAATCCACTTTAAGAGTGTTTTAGGATCTTACCAGTGTAGTGATTGTCCAAATACATACAGCAGAAATTGTTTAATCGAAAAGTGGGTCTAAAGTCAAAATCATTCGCAATGTCTTGAAAAAATTCATAAGACCTAATTTTACTGTGTTGTTTTTAATATTAAAAAATTATAATTATTATTAAGAATATAATAATATTAAAAGCAATTTAAAAATCTCTATGGATTAAAAACTAATTAATATTACTTTATTACTTTAATTAAACTATAATTAAGGTTTAATGTATAAATAATTTTTAAGCTAATTATATAGAAGATATGATAAAAAGAAAAGTATTTACTATGGTTTCAGTGAGAAATGTTTCTTTCCAAAATAGGAACAGTTTATGCTCCTAAGAGACTCTTTTATTCTGTAGATTTGGAAAATAATATTTTATATAGTATATAAATTCTTTAGTAAATTGTTATTACGACGAATTTTCAATACGTTTTTGATTATTACTGGGCTTATTATGTCGTTAAATAAACATATAAAAATATTTTTTTAAATAAAAAATTATAATTATTAATTTGTGTTAAAAATTTATTTATATTTTACCTTTTATAAAAAATGATTTATATTACAGATATTTTGGTCTACATCGTAGACCATCTTCAGTATACAATAATAAATATTTCTTTAGTATAAAAATTAA
>NC_051847.1:77707860-77730657 GCF_002237135.1 Teleopsis dalmanni | reverse complement strand
TTTTAGAATCTATTTGCGTTAGCTCGATGTAGCCATTTTTTGCCTTGACGACGGCATTCAAAAGGTTAAAAAATTAGTTGTATGCTTCACGAATGTGATCTTCCAGTATTTTAGCTCATTTCTGAACAATATCCTGCAGACTCATGTTATATTGTCATATCTATGCATAAAAACAGGATTACAATGATTTGTTTAGAAACACATTAGGATAAAAATTTCGAAACTGTTTAAGCATAAATATCGTTTTTATTTTTTTAATAATAAATTGTACATATTTATGTATATGACTTATTTAACTCATATTCCAAAGATCCAATCTTTTATAAAATTTTGTCAAGAAAACAACAAGACCGGTTATTTAACAAGCCCGCTTAAAGGAATGGTTGAAATATTGTCGCTTTGTTGGCAACACTGTTCTCTTTACTTAAGCGGAATTTGGGTGTCACTCGTCATCTTGTGCTGCAGCATTGAAAGTATTACCAGCTTAGGGTGAAACCATTTTAACAAAACAGTACAACACTAATAGTACAATAGTACTTAGTAGAGGTATTTAAAGCGTTCGAGATTTGGTGGAAAAATTGTCTCTTCAACTAAATTTAACATCACTAAAGGAAATTGGACCTGATAAAGTGCCTTATAACGATGTTCATTTTTCAAAATTTAAATTTTCACTTCCCGGTACGTTTTTGATATTGCTGTATATATATAGGATCGCTTATATTCCTATTTTAATTTAAGACATACATTATGCTTATTTAAACATATATCTTAACATAATCTATACATAAATTAAATGTCATGTATATATATATAAGCAGCAGCAATAATAATATTTAAATTATTCATTTAAATGAAAGAATTAAACCCTATAATAACTATATATAAACATAGTGATGTTTAATGTGCCTGCAGTTAAAAATTTCTTCCTTTGTTCTGACTGAAATTAAACTGAAATTACTATGTATGTATTATTAGTATAGCTAATAATGAATGGGAATTTATGTAGATACTTATGTACCACTCAATCAAATCTTAAATTTATTTGCGATAACCATTGTACGTTGTTATTTTATTTACTTTAATATCACGATCTTGTTAATGATTTTATAATAACAATAAAATTTGTTGAGGAAAAAACACTTAAATATTAAAATATATGCTTTATATGGTGTGAAAAACATTTTGTAGGAAATCATTTACACAGCTGAGTTTAAAAAATAAAAAAAAATAAAATTTTTAAAAATAAATAAAATTTTTAAGTAATAAAATTAAAACCCAAGAAATTATTGCAAATTTTTCATTTTAACCACTTAAGAGGCTGGCGTAGATAATTGATTTTTTTCTGAATGTGAAATGCGGGTGCTGCGTCTTCATATATGTATATGCAAAACAAGTTGAGAGGGTTTTTCATATTTAAAAAAAATGCTGTCTTCTATTTCAATAATTGATATTATCCATTCCATATAGAAAACAATTTTATCAACTTGAAGTACAAATTCTTAATGTCTGTGATTGACGTTTATTGACTTGAGTGCTTTTAAGCCAGATTTTTTAATTCTAGGAATGTGCAAATAAAAACAATAATATATATAAATAAATAGATTTAATATAAACAAATTTAAAAAACCAAGCAAATGATTTCAATATATGCAATTACTTTTTATTTCCTAACAACATTTGATTGCAGTATTGAGATAAGGACTGTGAACTGAAATGACATCAGGTACGTGATTTTTTTGCAAATTATTTCAATTTTTAACAAATATAAAACATTTAAATTGAGTTGTTAAAGTTGTATATGTATAAAAATTTAACAATTAAGTTTATTAATTTGCGTAAATAAGTACATTGTAATGAAATAAGATTATAAATTGAAAACAATATTTCAAATATTTTTATATAAAATTGTTCATTTCCCTTCTCCCTACAATAATAATTTATACAGCATTTTAGAAAAATATGTATGCAGTATAGAATATATAATAAACAATATTTTTTTTATTATAAAAATGCAGTGAAAATAACATTGAGTAAAAATAAAATTACTGAAATTCCTAATAATATATAAAAAAAAATAGAATAGTAGAAATAGAATAATAAAATAAAAATAAATTGAATTGAAAAAAAAAAGTAAAATTATTGTGATTAAAAGTAAAAAATTAATCGAAAAGAATACGTTAAAACAAATAAAATTTAAAATACAATAAAATAGGAAAAAATTTTAATTTTAATTAAATATAGAGAATAAAAAAAATTAATTATGGATAAATATAACTATAACATAAAAACACTATATAGAAAATTATTGTGATTAAGAGTAAAAAAATAATCGAAATATACTGTTTTAAAAAATAATACGTATAGTAAATAAAAGTTAAAATACAATAAAATACGAAAATAAAAAAAATTTTAATTAAATATAGTGAATAAAAAAATTAATTATGGATGAAAATAACTATAACATAAAAACGCTATATAGTAATAAATTAAAAACCACAATACTATAGTTTTAATATACAATTTATAATGAAATTAATATTAAACAAATTTAATTAAAAAGAAAAATAAACTTAATAATTTTATACTATAATTTTATATAAATGTAATGCAATAAAATAATAATAAAAAAATATTGAAACTAAAATTAAATAGTAAAATAAATATTAGATTGGAAAAACCTAAGAAAATATATTAATAAAATTGTGAGGAAAATATTTAATAACTATATGACATAATAAACGTTAAATGTTATATATCTTGAAATCCACCAAACTAATGGATATTGAATGAAGTTAATTAACATAAAAAATAAATAATTTGAAGATAACATTAAACTATAGCTTAAAAAAATGTAATAAGATAAATAAAAAAAACAGGAACTATATGCCTCACATGTAAGTTAGATATTTTTGATATACAATAATAATAATTTTTTATTCAGATATTTAAATAAAATTAAAAATGAAATTAAAATTGCATATTACATCTATGTATATTAATATCTACTAGAGTTTAATTCAAAGGAATTTATTTGTTAAATTTAATTAAAATTGCATAAACATGTGTGGCTTTCTATTAAAGATGTAAGCCGAGGTCTACATCAACTTAAGATTACATCAAAAGACTGCAGCCCAACGTAATATTTTGGTATATCATAACCATTTACCCAACCCAATTCACTCAGAAAAATAATTTGGTTGACTAGACCTGATTTTAACTAAATTTAAGGTCAAAATATTCTTATTTGACGCATCATGTTGGTTCAACCATATAACATGTAGGTTTTCCTATCTTCTTTATCACATCAGCCATTTTATGAGTATGACTCCTTGCTATGGAAATAAACCTAAGGGAAAATGGGATCTATACTCACACAGATAGTTAGGCTGGTATCACAGCTGTTTTAGAGGTCTACATTTTTTTAGGTAGTTTAAAAGTGCAGAAAAAAAAATAACTTATTAAAAATAGTTTCAAGTTCAGCTCTAATTAGAGTTAAAGCTCACTTATTCGAGCTAGTGAGTAAGCGCCGCTGTGACTGAAACTCCAATATTACCTCTTCCTGTCAGTCCTGAAATTGATTAAATTTCACTACTGGATTAGCTTCGTTAGGAGCGTGATTACCTTTATACTTTAATCTATGTAAGCTTTTAAGATTTGATTCATAGTAATAAGTTTTGTAGTGTTTAAGACAATATCGGCTGTCGGCAAACTGTAGAACGATATGAAGCCAGACTTAATCTATTGCTATTCATATTGCTATTCCTATAATAATATTCACTGGCGTCAAAGAAAGTGATACCTGTTAACTTGACTATAGAGTCCCACGAAGTTGGACTTAGCCTACTATAACTGCAATTGCCATAAATGGCATTCGGCGTGAGAGAAAGAAATGCCGACATGTTTGATAATGGAATGACTCACTCCTCAACATATCCAATATAGAAATCAGTCAAGAAACTAGCATTTATTGCTTCGGTTGGTTATAATACAACTTTTACCTCTTCTTAAAATTGCAGGATATAGAACGTCAATGAAATTTTCTATCTAAGTGAAGACTTCGGATCTTTTTTCCGCCTAATTGCTCACTCAAAAATATATTGAGTGATTATAAAAGCAGATTAAATCTTTGGATATTTTGTGGTTAGTACTTTGTACCTTATTGAATTTGAGTAGTTGTTTTCATGTTCTTTAAATATATTCTATAGATTGATTAAGTATAATATATGCAAACTGAATGTTAATTAAATTACACATTAAATTGTAAAGATTAAAATCACGCTGACTAATAACCAATTAACAAAATTAACGAAATGTGATAAACAATACGAAATATAATTACATTTATAATCCATTAAAACGTGATTTTAACTAAATCTATTATATATATAAAAGTTTAATGATTCTTTATTCGTCAGAAATTGTCAAAAATTTGTCAAATTTAATTATTTACTAAGAGATTTATATCGCATGTGCAAAATATGACAAATTGTCAACTTCCTTTTGATTTCTAGATATGCAAATATATACTTCCTTTTTTGCAAATTTTTTTTAATAAATATTAACTTATTTTATATGTGATTTAAAATGACTTAGTACTATTTCCACATGTTAATTAGTAAAAACAGAACGAAATCATTTGCACGTAAAGCGGTTGACTTCATACTAACTAATAGTTTCGCTAGTTTATTTAATCAATTAATTAGTTCACTTTAACACGTATTAAATTGGTGTGAACACACCCCTGGGTTAGGCAGGACATTTTCTTCCGGTCATGCTATAAGGCTCAAATTAATGACACTTTCATACGCTTTTCATTAGTTGGCGTGCAAAAAGGATTATTCAAATTTATGTGCAGTCATCATGGAAGGACTTTATTAAAGAAAGTGAGCAGTCAATAGAAGAAAATAAATATTCAAACAATATGAAATAGCCATAAAAGTTGGGATGAATATAATAAGTGATTTCAACAAAACGAACACGGCTTCATACAGATAAAATTATGACTTTTACTCAAATAATTTACTTAAGATATAATAGAACTTAAAGGTCATTGTGATGACTGAGGTCATTGTGATTCCAAAAAACTTTGTATGAAATCAAAGGTAGTGTCTGTATAATACAGAAATTGCGAAATATATTATATAGCCTTAAAAAAGATACTCTAATCACATACTAGTTAAATTGACCTGATGATTTTTTTAAAAAAAGTTTAGCTCGTGGGAAAGAAGATATAAATCCATATGGTTAAACCAACATGATGCGTTGAGTAAGTAAATATTTTAACCTGAGATTTAGTTAAAATCTCATTAAATCAACCAAATTATTTTTCTAAGTGTAAAAGTAAACAATAATAGTTTAGGTTTAAAGAAGAATTCGTAACAGATTTTATGTAGTCCATCAATATGTCCATTGCGTTTTCTTGTTAGTAGGTGGCCTATCTAATAATTTAGTATTTGATGAAGGTTTTTACGATACTTTTATTTCTGATCTAAAAGTTATATGCAATATTCTAAACAATTAATTTGATAATTTTATGAAACTTTTAGTCTCAATTTCTAACAGGACTTCGGAATTTTGCCGATGAATTTTTCAAGAAATGTAGGCTCGCAGAGGGACTTAGTTTCTTGACAAGGTGGGCATATGTACAAAAAGCCATAACTTGATAATGCTATGTTTTCCTTTTTAGTGTTAACCGTTTAAGTATCTTTGTGTGCATATTAAGCAACATCCAGTTACAGGGAATATTATTATTATTATAAGTTGAGTGGGGAATATCAGAATTGGTCATTCATATAGCCTATTTTGTTAACCTCAGTTGTTTTAACCAACTATTCGATTTTTAATAACCATAGGTGCTTAAAACCTGACGGTTTTATATTGTTGCACATGTTATGAAGAGCAACAAATGCATTTCTCAAATGAATCACTCAGCGGCAACTCAGTTTTGAGCATTCACAGAGAATACATTTAGTTGTCTCAACAGACGCTTTTTTGAATATATATTATAACATTTAAAAGGAGTAGAAATTTGGGAACGCGTTATTGATTTTATGCTGCCTAATAATTCTTTAGAGTTAGATTGGCACATTTTAATACAAGGCTGAAGAATCGATATTATCATAGTTGGGATTAAAGGCATTTAGATATTATTTCACTGTATATGATAGGATTCACTAAGGTACATAAGTTGATAAAATATTTTATACATGCTTTATTTGAATCAATTTCTTCAGTGTTTAGAGTTTGCATTCTAGAGTAATCCCATACATTCTGATTAACAGAATGAAAATATATGAGGAATCAGCTCTGACTCTTTTATTTTAGCCGTATTGTTTTTACAACTCGTTGACTTATTTGTCATTAAGATTTTTTTAATAACTATGTAATATAAGTACATGAAGCCACATAAGCATTATAATTATAACTGTTCGTAATTTTAAGTTGGATCTAAATTTTTTAAACTTCTGACTCCGCACAGATATATTTCATTTAAATCAGTCCATTAATTTATAGTAATGACGATTGCAAAGATTCCTGATTATACGAATATGTTAGTAATGCTGATATTTTTTTTTTATCAATATACTAGTATAAAAATCATTTAGTTTCGATTTAAACGCTTAAGTTGAATATAAAGTCATTAATGGCAGAATTATTGTTAAAGATTAATAATTTTTTTTTAAATTTTCCAAATTCAAGTTCTAGGAAAAGAAGTAACGTTCATATAGAACTATATAGTACTATATATGTGGCCCGCGGATAATATTTATTAGGCCGGCGGATAATATTTATGCGGCCCGCGAAATGTTTTTAAACTACCACAATTACGCAAATTTTATACTAGTTGAGCTATATTATTTTATTTTTGTAGTACACCAAGTAAATGAATTTAAATTGATAATTTATTAAATTAAATTTGACATTATCACCGTATTTTTATTTTCGTCGAAAACAATTATGAAGGTACGTACTTGATTCTGCGGCTCTCCAATCTGTAAAGAGATTTATATTGGCCCGCGATTACATTTCGTCTGGATAGCCCTGATATAGAATATTTGAAAAATCAAAGACGATTTTGAAATTCTCAAGATGTCTTGTTACTTAGGCGTTCATGCAGAGAATAGGTAGTCGGAGAATGTTTCTGTTTGTTTCGTAGTATATGATTAAATCAAAGGTTGAAATAGAAGAAATACCTATGTCGCAATCGTGAATCAAATATTTTTGCATATATAAGTTTTAAGAATATAGTCATTACTTCGTTAAAACTTTAGCTTATTGGATATATAATCTATATTTTATTAATTTTTAAAATGAAATTGTGTTATATTATATGATATATCAACATGATTTACCGATTTATATTTTACGGATGTAAAAAATAGATTATATATTGCTAGAGCAATAATTGTGACACTGACTGTATGTAAGTACAAAATTATTAGACGCTCAGAAAAGTATGCAATTATTTTTTAATTTAGATGTTATATTTTTATGTTAATTAACATTCTGTTTTTCATGCACATTTTAGAAATATTTAATAACTTATAACACATAAATTTCTTTAAAATTTGCTGCTTGGAAGATTTTTTTGAATATAACTTATATTGGTTTTAAATTTATATTGAAATATATAAAAATCCAAATATCTATTGAATACTATTTGTGGTTTAAGTAGTGCAGAACAAAGGTTATTCGTATATTTGCGTTTAATAATTTTGTTTACTATTTTAACATTATCAGAAAACAGATTTGTGGGAAAAAAACAGATAAAAACCAAAAAAAAAAATTGAATTTAATTATTTACTGGCAAAACTTTTAAGAGGTGTAAATGATAGCAATTCATCAACAACGATTAAGTTTTGTTATTATTTTGTGACGATAACAAATACTCGAAATCACTTCAGAAGAATGTAAAAAATAATTTTTATTATGTTGAGGGAAAAAATTTCGCAAAAAAATCAAAGTTCTCCTTCCCGTTATTATTTTATTAATTTACTGTATTCAATTAAGTTATAAAATGATTTAGGTAATTAATGATCATACTTGTCAAATAAAAACAATTATTCCAACAGATATAATAAAAATTTTATCAGAACAGTAGGTGTGAACTACATGTGTCGTATATCAAAAATTTCATTGTGAAAATTTAGATATCAAATCAATTAACTTTTTGGGTGAGTTTGTGGAAATGTACTGCTAATGAATCACGAGACTTGATACATTAATTAACAATTATATTGCAACAATTTATATGCTGTAAATTCCAATAGAAAGACATATGAGTTTTTATTTTTATAAATATTTGTATATTATAAATAATGACTATAATTATTATAGTAATATTAAAATTATTAAGCAGTATTAAAATATTTTTTTTATTTATTTACTTTAATATTTAGTTTTTTAAAACAAATTCTGCTTGTTTATTATGCTATGCATTGATTTCGTTTTCAACATCGATCGTTGTAACATTTTACAGCACGACTCTATGTTAATAACAGAGTCAACATTCAGCTTGTCTGTTATTGTAAATTTCGTTTCTGTTCGGATTTCTTTAAATGCATGTTGTTGTCTTACGTTGGTTAATTGTGCTTTTATTTGTTATTGTTATTATTTTTCATTATTTTAAAAAAATATTTTTGCGATGGTTTAGTATTTGTTTAAAAGTCCAACTGCGCGCGTCGTTTAAGTGATATTTGCTTATTTAATTTTATAATTTTTTTATTGTTTTCTGTCAAAAGTTCCGTTCTTTAAAAAAAAAAATTGATCGTGTTTTTTTGTTATTAGCAAAATTTTTTTTTAAAAGGTGCGTAATTTATTTTAAATTTTTAGAAAATTAATTATAAATTTTAGAATATAATTTTAATAAAATAAAATATAGTTAAGCTACTTATAATAAATAAGTAGGTGCTTAAAATACTTTTGATAAAAGACTAACGGTTATTTTATAAAAAACAGATACTCGTTTTTATAAAAAAATTAATAAATATTTAATTTGTGTATTTAATAATAAAAACATTTTCATTTTTAAAGTGCGCAAAATGAATTACATATATGCTTTTATTAACAAAAAAAACTTTTAATATTTTTTTTCAAAATTATTAATTTTAATTTATTTTAAATTAATTTTTTTAACATATATTGTGCTAGATAAATAGATAATAAAAATTTTTTATTACCTTTTTATATTACTTTTACAGTCTTTACAGACAACTACAATTGTTATAAAATTATTTTAAATGTATAAAATTTTTTTTTCCCATTTAAACTTATTTTATGATCTTAGAAGCTTGTTAAATTATAGCAAATAAAAAATTTTTGTTTTGCTAATAAAAATAATTATTTATAATACAGTTAAGCGATGTAATTAAAGATATTATTTCATGCCAATTAAAAAGAATAAATTCAGTTCACACTTTAAACAATTATAATATATGAAGTGCTTTTTCAATGATTAAAATTTCCTCTTTATACAAATTAAGAGATATTTTGTGATATATTTGCAATAAATCATTATCAAATATCAATATAACCACGAATTACCTATGACCTAATATTTTCATCAATTGTATAGATTCTAAGCCAGTTGTATAGTATTTTATTAATATCTGCTTAAATTTTATAATATTAATAATAATATTAATTAATATTAATAACTTAAATATTAATAACTTTACAATGATTGAAGATTAGAATTACATGTGTACATTATTTGGTATCTCTAATCAATTCCAAAAATTAATGCACTTCAAATACTAAACACCCAGCAAGATACTACTAGAATGTATTATTATTATTTTTATATAATAATATTATAATCTATTTATTAACACTAAAAATTTACATTGTGTGTAGATTACAATTATATATATATATGTAACTTGGTTTCTAAGACCAGGGTATCAGTTCTATAAGTTAATGCGCTTCAAATTCATAAAACCAGCTTTTTTTATTATAATCACATATAATCACTTATTGTTATTATTTGGTAGTATATATTATAATTCACGTCGTGGGAACTATGTTATTAGCTGAAACAATATATTTTAACAAACTTACATATAATATACAGTGAAGCTTAGGACTATATGACAGATTTGAAAATATTATGATATGAAGTAAGGGATTCTAATAAAAGATCATGTCTTTTCCTAGTGTTATATATATAATTTCTTTTTCAATATCTTAAAAGAGAAATCGCATTTAGATTCCAGAAAAGGAGAAAGCTTCAACTGGTTAGAAGCCGATATTTTAATAAATTTCTCTGAATTAACTAACATTTAATTACAGAATTTAATTTGTGTTATTCTGTTATTATAGTTTTTTAAAGGCTGTTTGTATATAGATAATATTTTTTTTGTTACACTAATTATTCCGAGAATTTTCTATATTACTGCAAAAGTCTTCAATAGGGTCTTTAGAAATTTGGGATAAGTTTAACATATCATAAAGTATGTATTTTAGCACTGTAATTGCAGTTAAATGAACCTCTGTTGTATTTTGAACATCATTTAGTCCGCGTCAATATTTCAGTAGTAGTTCCAAATATTAAAATACATACTATATATTATGTATATATATTATATTGTTTTTTGAATTTTTACAACTAAACTGTAACAGAATTGAGTAACTACGTTTAAACGTGTTTGCATGTTTAAACTTTATTTTTTGTTTAATTATTAAACCAAAATGTATTGTTAATGTAAAATATTGTTATTGTTTTCAGGTATATAATTACTTTTTTTTTTTACTTATATACTTTGACAAGTGAATATAATGAATTGTTTATCAGTGTAGGTGTTTAGTGACATGCAGATAACATTTGACATTCTCTGAAACTGAACTAACATATCTTTAGAACTTTTTTTTGTTTTTAAAAAAATTACTTTCTATACTTTTCACATTATTATTGAGCTATTGATTTTGTCAATATAAAAAAGATATATGTATATCTTTGTAAGTGATATAAGAGACGAATAGAATCTACGGTTCCCACATAATAAAATTAGAATCTTATAGAAGTTGTTTTAAGCTGAAGTTGAATGGATTTGGTTGTTTATATCAAGTAGTTTTTTAAAATAGTAACTGGAGAAAATAAAAACATATATATAAATAATATATATATATATATATATGTATTTATGATATCGAAAATTTGAACTTTTTAAAAACATATAAATATATATATATATACATATGGAATTGAGCATTAATGAACTGCGGGACACCTTGTTGCAAATAAAGCAATGATAATTACTTGTAGATAACCTATGCCCAGTATAGAGGCAGTCCTGTATCATAACACACCGAACAAGGCTTAATAATAATAATATGTATATGGAAATCATTATAAAGTATTATATAATTTGATTTCAATCAAAAAAAGTTGTATGAAATAAATAATTGGTAACATTTTTGTCTTTAACTGAATTTAATTTTTGTTGATGTTTATAAGTCCCTTATGAAATATTTTTATCTTCTGAATTAAGATATTTATCGCTTTTTTTACTAAAATATATATTGGTTTACTAAATATAAAACTTTCCTGAGTAAGAATTTTCAGCTGACCACAGCAGTTTTTTTCAAATTACCCAGTTTTTAATACATACAAATTATTATTTTGAGACCAATTTCATTCAAATTAATCATCTGTTCTGGGATTATTCGGCATTTGCTAGAAGGTATTTAATAGGTTTTTATTTTCTTAAAACTATATTTGATAAAATATGAGTTACCTTATCCAAAATTTCTTAAGTAATTTTGTTTCCTTAAACTTTTTTGATGTATTCACAAGGAGCTTACTTCTTACTGACTAAGCGAGCCTATATTCCAGATACCAGCTGTCACTGATCTACTATCTATTTACTTTATGTATTTGTAAATTGTCTAATTTTAGCAATATATTAAGCATCACAGAAGATCAGGGACCCACACTCCAATCCACTAGAACCCAGCACCCCGTCTATTCTACGACAATTCTATCAATATATTGTAACTATAAATGTATGAAACTTTAAACATATTTGCGGTTAGAGTAACTGTGGGAACAGTTTTATTTCTTTTAGATCAGTGGTTCCCAGCCTCTTTTTGATCAAGGACTACTCTGATATTTTTATTTTCAGTAGGGAGCACAAATTTTAAGAGCAATAAAATATATGATTATTTAAATATGCTTTATGTATCTCTGGTATAATCTATAATAAATTGTATAAGTTCATGAGGGTACATTGTTTAGGCTATAAAAAAGGTATATAATTACTTTGAAATTTTTTGAGTTTATTTTCTAATAACTGAGGTCACAGTGAATACATTATAAGCTATGTTACCATACCTGTTAGATTTGATTCACGGAGCATTTTAAACTATCTCGCGGACAACAGATTGGTAACCACTGTTCTAGATAAGGGTTTTAAGTTATACTTCATATATTATATATCTAGCATTATTTAATAATGAAAGAGGTGGTATGATAGTTACTACTACTCGTATCTACCCTTCTGTTGAAGGATAGAATTTTTATTTATTCTTTTCATGGCTGAACTAGTTCATTTCTTATATATTTTATATATTTTATTTTGCGTTCTTATATATAACACAAAACTTGCATTTTTAGATAACAATCCTTCATGCAGTATTGGGCACTTTCAAGCAACAAATGAAAGTATCAACATTTCGCAATTTTGGTAGATGTAAAGATTTAAGCCTAATACTGTAGTCCAATAAATATATACTGATAAGCTAATGAGTTATTGGTAAAGACCTCTGGTATGGCCAGTCAAAAAATGCAATTAAATATATACAAAAATTTTGTTGTTATGATTTATTACTATTTAAAAAGTTATCTAAACCTTTAATTCAGATATATAAAAAATAATAATTCAGTGTAGAAAAGTAAATGTTTCCATTATAATAAAAGTAAGGCATTTTGCATGCAAATAAATTTCAGACCAAATTTCATGGTTCAAGCTAATGAACTTTTTAATTGACAAGTGCATACTAAAAAGTTAATAAGCAAAGTTGGAAATAGCAAATTATTCATAAATGATTTATAACCCACATTTCACATATATTAATTTTAACTTTGAACTAAACTGAGATAAAAATTCTAAATAATATTGTAAAGATAAAATATTTTTAAACTTGAACTAAATTGAAAATAGACTACTCGCTTTTACGCAAACAGCAAACTGCAGTAATTTTAATTTAAATATTATTTATTGAAATATAAAAATCTAAGCGCGGGAAAAGCATTTCACGTATTTATTTATGATATATTCATGCACTTCTGTTTGTATCTAGTGACTAAAATTAAGTTAATAGAGCATTAAATAATGAGCGCATTTATGATGAATGTAATGTTTGCTTGATTTTACGCTAAGTTAATTTGAGATTTTGAATACGTTTTATTTTAATTAGAAAAATTTTAAATTTTATCTATAAATAAATATTTACAATTTAATTTTTTAAATCTAATTCACAAATATACTTATTAATAGAGTTATCTATTTTGTGGCTTAAGAAATACAAAGAAACACACTTATAATTGACTCAAGTATTTATTTTAATATATTACTATTATTTCTTGAACCTTCAGATTCAAACTAGAAGAGAATAAATATTATACCAGAGAATCCAAAATTTTGATAACTGATTTATTGCTCGGTCCTCACCTGACTAATACACAAGAGTTTATGGATTGATCACATAAACACAATCCTTTGCATTATTTTGCACAAAAGAAGGCGATGTTGGCAAATCGCTTAGACTTGGTGATCAAATCACATTGGCAAAAAATAAAATTATACGTCTGGGAAATATATTATGGCTGTTACATCGTGCTGTTAAAACCATATATCTTCCAAATCCATATCTTTAATTTCACGCAAAAAGAATTGGTGATAATGTATCTGCAATGATCAGAAATAACGGTCTTCGATATTATTAAAAACTACAGGCCTGTGACATTTCCAGACCAAATTGTTCAACATGTTAGGTTAGTTGACAAGGCGTTATTAGTACTTTCATTCGGAGACATATATTACCCATTGCGATTCCCTCAAAGATTTTTCTGTGAGAGACAAGTTGCTAACCTTTATTATCTTGTGTACTGTACTTGTTATACCATATGGTTTTTCAAATAAAGTTAATGCGATCATTATCTCTGCCAGGTCAGTGAAAAAGTGTTCCCCAAGACATTAAAATCGCCTTGTCTGCAGTCCTGGACAGAGATACAGGAAGTGGTTCATGGATTCTACCTCCTCCTTATCTTGGCAACTTCTACATAATTCACTTGTTACAACTAGCAACCGTTGGAGTATAGGTTGTTCAACATGTAGTATATTTAGTTTTTGTAGATGCAATGTTTATTGGACGTTTCTTCTAGATTTTTACTGTACTAAATTCGACAGTTTTGTTTGTTGACTTAAGTAAAAGTGAGCTTCTTTATTAAAGAAAATTCGTTACGAAAAATTGTGATTTTTTTATAATAAGTTTTCATGATTTCAAGTTTTTTAGTGGTTATTAAAGAATCCATATTTTAAAATAACAAACCTCAGCGACAGTTTTGATTGACGCCACTGAAACAGTGCTTCCAAAATAAAATTATAAAATAGATAATCCTCTTCAAAAGGGTATTGGTAAAGTTATATTTGTTTGTCGATATTTTTGACTGAAGTGGCTATAAGTGTATCTGCAAGGTTTCATTTTGATTATCTCAAGTACATAGAAAATAGTTTGCTAACTTAAAGATAGTTAGATAGATAGATAGATAGACCGATATAAAGACAGATGAACAACGCTAAATAATTTGGTTTTCTAATGTCAAGCAAATTTTATCTATGGTTTAAGTGGGTCTTATCGTCTCTTCTTCTGTTGTAAATATTTTATTCGCAATATTGTGAATAATATATATGATTAATAAGTTTTTTAATTCCTGGTAATAATTAAGTTGTTTATTTAACAAATAAAACTAAAACTATGAACACAAATTAATAAGTGTAATTTTCTATAAATTTTTTATTTTTTATATTATGTGTCAAATAAACGACCTAAGCCCGGTAATAACTTTAAAAACTAATTGTAATTTGGTAGTATTAACAATTAATTATATGTATATAATTAATATAATAAAATCTGTTGCAGTTTTTAAAATTTAATATTTATTTTTGTTATTTTAAATACGTAGTCTACGTAGTTTCATTAAGTTTTATTAACTTTTAACTACCTAAAATATTTTAACAAGCAATAAAAAGTTTAATTGATATTTTAGCACGTTGTATTAAAAAAAATTTGTAAAAATATATATTTATAAAAAATTTTTGTTATAATATTCGTCGTAGTAGAACAAGGCATATATGTTTATATGTGATATAGTATGTATTCATTCTATGTTCCTCTCAAAAGTGCTCGAGTGTCAAATTCAATTTCTAATAAATGATGAATTGCTTTGAGAGACCCACGCAAATTAAATTCAAAACAGGTTGATGAATATTTTATATATCTTGAAACAATTTCGAGATTACTAATTGACCTTTGTGTGTGAAATGATCACAAATTTTGGCAATTTGGTATAATTTATGAGTGTAGAAAAAATTTAAATTAGGTTCCCAAACAGATAGATAAAAATAAAATAATAAAATTTGTTTAGATTGTCAGATAAAATTTGGGAATGTATTTGGGAACATTTTATATAAAGAAATAACAAGCTTATATGTTAAAAATATTTACCCTGAAGCAATAGCCTATAAAGTTTTGTATAAGAATAATAAATCTATTTATTATTCAAAGTTGTATTCGAAAGTATGCCTACTTCTTAACATAAAAAGATATATTTTTTATTAATTTGAAATTTTCATTTCATTTAAGTGGAGTAAAGATATACTCAACAGCTAATAAAAAAGTTGTTTTTAATTTTTTTAAATTTTTTTTTATATATTTTACTAAATATATAAACATTATAGAAGGAATTAAAATATAAAGTAATTGTTCTGTCAAAGAACGGTTTCACACCTCCGGTACTAAGCTTTGACTTTATCGGCTTAATATTTTGATAACGTATCTTCAGTATTTTAAGTGATATATTGCCTTATCTTTATTGCTTTCCCATGTGACGGAGATCTGATTGTGCCCTCATCAATTTCGTAAGATGCGGGTTCTCACAAATTAAATTTCAAAGCTGAGTGCAGTCATCTGACAATGGTTTTGATTATATCTTTAAGACCAAAAATCTTTTAAAAATTTGTATCCTATTTTTGAAGAATATATACTGAGAATATTTTCTAGTTATTGTATTCAAGAGAATAATATAAACCCCCAAAGAAGAAATTGCACATAAGATATTAGAATAATTGAAGAAATAGAATAGACCGAAGATGTTTCATTCTTTAGAAAATAAAACCTTATACAATATATTTGAAAACTTTGGAATATATAGGATGGATCATAGTGCGTCCATTAATTTCTTTGTTAATTTCAAACATCTGGAAAAAAATTTTAACTGCTACAATATTATTATATATATTTCAATTTGATTGACAAGTACCTTCTCGAAATTAATAAAATCATGATTACTCCACTCCTACTACATGTATTGTATATATGTATTGTTATATATTAATGGCAAATGTCAGTGGTTTGAAAAACGATAATAGGTATATAAGCATTACAATTATTCGTGACTATATTACAGTCATATTGGAATTGTTATCTAAGTTATTTATCTAATGTATTCCGAAATTCTCTCTTTTTCTTTAAAAAATAAATTTTAAAATGCATGAAAAAATTGACAATTACAGCTCTAATTTCTAATTATACTTTAGCATAGTGTTGTGTTATCACACATCACGGTGATTATGTATCATTTGGTGGTATGAAAATATCATTTCATAGATCGGGAAATATATGTTTCGATGATAAATAAATAAATCAAGAACTCGGTGCAAAAGTATTTGTCGCTTAGGCCATAGTCTTTCAAGCTTATATTGTCGCCATTGAGAGTTGTTTTCTGCTCGATTGGAAACTTGTATCTATTTACTATTCTACTCATTAACTCCAATGAAGTTAGTAAAGAAATCAATACTCTCCTAGGCTGAGAGTTCCCTTTTATGAATATTGTAGTAGTTCTGAAGACAAGGTAGAGGAAGAAACAGTGGCAAATCTCTCCTACAGCTCTAGCTCGAAGCAGAATGAATTATGTCTTAAGCTCTTTTACTTTCAGATAACAATGTCCTGCTTTATAACGGTTCTATAACTACTAAAATCGTGGGAATAGAATTTACGGAATCATTAAAATCTCGAGTAAAGTAGTGGTATAACAATGGGACACATTTTTAGAATCTCCTATATTTTCTTGTTTGATAAACACGTTCACTTAAATTAATCTGAGTGGTCGTAATCGATACATATACCAACTGATTTCTAATGATACCAGAGAAAGGTTAATCTCTTTGTAAAGAGTGTTTGAGAATCTATTACTGAAAGAGAGGAATCAAGCATTTTTTGAGATATTTACTAAGACGTGTTGTTAACCACAGTTTTATAGGATTTGAACCAAAAATTTTTGTAGGGTAGTATGCTAATAGGACAGTCTTGATTTATTGATTTAATTTGTTATATATTTTGTAATGTTAACTAATAAACAAGTTTAATATTAATCACATTTATTTCAACGAAGCCACACTAAAACTTAATTAGATTGATTTTTTTATATATATTCCTCTGAAATAAAATTTGCCAAAAATAACTTTTCTTTTCACAGATACTTATATTAATCAAATAGCTTTCAACGAGGTTACTCTAAAACTCAGATAACTTAATAAATGGCTCAATTGATTTAAATCATATTTAAATTTTTGCAAAGATATCTATGATCTCCAACTTTGTAATGTATATTTTAGTCTATTCGCATCAGTTAAAACTCTGTTTATTGCAAATTATATGGCATGAAGCGTATTTAATCCGAATGATGTGTAACTTTTACGGACTTAAACATTTATTACTTTGACTTCAATTAAGATTGTAGATTTGCTCCTCCGCATTAAATACTATTTAAAAAATAAAGTCATTTATTTATTTTTTTAAATAAAATTGTTGAGTTACTCGGTAAGTTTTTATTAGCTATATAATTAATTTGAATGAATACATTTTTTATTAACAAAACTTTATTTGCATTCTCGACCAGTACGAAATGTTGATATGCAATTTACTATAAATAAAACAAAAAATACTCTTTTATTACCTCATAGATTTATTTACATTTCTGTGAGAGTGCGTTCCATAAAAATTTTAAGTGGCGGTGGCACGTACTTCCACTCAACCGCTTAACAGTAGCCAAAGATATTTTCTAATTGATATTAAAAACAAAAAAAAAATAATAATAAAAGTGTGAAATAGTTTTCATTTCAGTGGAATAATCTTGCTTTATTATTATTTCCTGCAAGTAGCAGACTTCCATCACATCACAGCAGACGATCCATTGAATTATGTGCGTTAGTTAGCGTTAGTTGTCGCCTTAGTCATATTAGCTCAGAGAGATTCTGTATATTTGTAATGTATGTAAATATTTTTCTATTAAAACAGCCTTTCAGTTTTATAGATTTTTTTATTTAAATTTTTATATTAGCTTTCGGTGTGATTATTGAGTGGAGAGTGGGTGCAATATTTACTAGTACCGACACGCGTTTTTCATATCGAGTTTATTTATAAACCCTGATCGCATGCAAATGTCAACTCTTATAAATCATAACCTTTACTTAGTCAGTTTGCGAATCTTCTTAATCATTTAGTAGAATGTTGCGCTGATTTAATTTTTTTTTTACAAAATGATTTGTAATATTTTAAAATTTTGTATTAAATTAATTTTTTTTTTGAAGTCAGCTTCAAACGTGCCTTTTCGTTTATATATTTTACTGCGGTCAATACACTTAATAAGTATTTTAACATTTTTAAATATTGTTGACTAACTTTAACTTGATTTAATCAAATCTGAGCTTCGGCAATTAAACATTTGTAAAAGTATTTTTAAGGTGCTTAAGTATGTTTGCTTAATTGTTTAATAAATCATCAACAATTTTTTTACTCTACATGAAGTTAATTATAATTTTTATGGATTGTTGATGATAGGTAAAAAAGGTTTATAGTTCACTCACTTCAACATATTGAAGCTTAAGTTGAAAATATAACTGAACTTTAATACTACATATAGAATTAAAAAAGAAACGCCTATAACATATATATAAAAGTATCTGTTCATACTATAAGTTTTATTAAAAATTATTGCATTAAAAAATAAAGTAATGAGAAAATTTCACAGTTGGTAATAGATGTAACAAGAAAAATACTCAGGAAAGTATTTGACCCGGTGTGCTTAGAAGAAGGCACATATCGTATATGATATAACGACGAATTGAATGTCTTGAACGAAGGCCGAACTATAACACGATACATAAAAGCCCAAAGATTGAACTGGTATGGACACGTCCTACGAATGAGTAACGGAAGAATGACTAAGAAAAATTTCGAGACAAAGCCAGAGGGGAGTACAAAAAGGGGACGATCGCGACGAAGATAATTACAAGATGTAGAAGACAACATACGAACGATGAGAATAACTCAACACAGAAAGAAAGCGAAATGCAGAGAAGAATGGAGGCGTATAGTAAAGGAGGCAATGGTCCATCCTAGACTGTGATGCCAAAATGATGATGAATAGATGCAACCAGTCTCAAGATAAACAAAAGTTTTTGATGTGACGACGATTATGAAGTAAAAACTTAACCAACTTACAGTTAAAATTTAATTATACTCGTTTGAAAATTAGTTGTGAATTGACATATTTTGTAAATTTGAAGTTTTATCAAAAGGGCACAGAAAAGTACAAAATGACAAAAAAAATGTGCACTACAATGAATGCATAAATCGGAGACTAATTTTCAGTTAATTTGACCAATTCTGCCATGATCATGAGGACTTTAAAGACGAACTCTTGCACTAAAACTCAAATATTTTGATGAAAATATCGATAAAGCTGAAAAAAATCTCTGAAGCGATATTCATTGTATCATTGACTCATTGAAGTGGAACTAGGTTGGTTTTTTGATCGATAATTTGGACAAACTCAAGATTAAAGCACGCTTTATGACATATTCCGACTGACAAGCATAAAGTTTGGAAATCGAAAATATGTTAAAAATGTCAGAATCTGTTAAGCATATCAGCCTTATTAACCAGGGATGAAATAATAATTCGAAACCAAAAATATCAGAGTGAAGAATGGCGATCACTTTATCTGAAAATACACTTTTACAGGTGTGCTGACAGATTCTATGATTCAAAGAAAATCGTTTACAGGGAATTTGCAAAAAATCTAAAAAAATTCAATCAAATCCTTTTCGTTTCAAGGGGAATTTGTCTCATAAGGCAAGACGATGAATGTTTATTATAAAGATTGTGGGCTGAAATCCGATTATTTCAATCGGATTATAGAGAGCTAGATAATTTAAACTTGTTGCACAATAATGCTTTATCGTATGAAACTATATCATGGTAAGTTAATTCTGGAACAAAGGAGAATAATTTTTACCTTCAAATTGAAATTGATAATGAATGGAAATTGTTTTGATTCCGGTCTTCAAAAAGACTTCTACTGACATATATATGTAAATTAAACATTCAATAATTAACGCACAATGATGACAAACATATTAATGAGTAAAACATATATATCGAATGAAATCATAAAGACACTATTTTGATATAAGCAAGAATAAAAAAATCAAAACCAGAGTTATAGAACAGATTTTATTTAGTACTTTAATTTGATTTTTATACATAATGATCCTATATATTTATAATTATCTCTAAAACATTAAAAGTATAAATGTATATCACAAACCTTCTGCATATAATAACCATTCAATATAATGATTACCAAAGATCAAAATTTTACAATACTGTGTATCTACTTGTATATATCCGTGCTGGGTATTCAAATATATAACCCATTTAAAAATTTGTGAAACGTGAAATCGGGTTTGTAATTTCGTTCTATGGTACATTTTTTTTTATAAATGCAATGGTCATTGTAAATTTTTAATATTATGATAAGGGGTCCCAGAAAACCTTTTTGTGCTAAGTTCCTCACATAATTAGTCTTTCACTGCTAAGTACAAAAAAAGGCAAAACACAATGGACCAATAGGTTGAAGTGGATTATAAGAATCAGCGGTATATCCTGATTAAGAGGCAGAAATATAATGCAGATGAAAAAGCTTTGTACCATATTTCCAAAATCAAATTTAACAGACATTAAAAATATTCTAAATTCTATATAGACGTATTTTCATGTTCATATTCGTGTATGTCTTATGAAACCTTATATCCTTATGTTGTAAGTCAAAATTAGATTAAAAAAATTGCAAGTATTAAGTCAGTCGGCTTTTGACTAAGTTTAAATCAAAGATTAAAATTATATTATTATTTTTAATCAACTCTAAATTAGTAGATGCTAAGACTTTCCTCTGCAATTTGGCTTAATTGCTCATGGGTTAATTTTATCATCATCTTAAATTGTGATCATTATGTCAACGCTTTTTTAAAATTTGTTGCTGTTTATAGATATTACCAAGAAGGTATAAGATTTGCTGCCTATAAGTAACGTCATTCAACTAATCAATATGATTAAATCAAATCAATTGTATTTAAAATGATTTAACTAATCTCAAATTTTAATTATTTTTTTTAATTTACTACAACTCATAAAATAAATTAAAATTAATTGTTAAGTGATTAATTCGGACTTTTTATTATTAACATGTCTAATACAATGTATTATTTTTCAAATTTATTATAAATTATAGAAAAATGTGAAGGCGGCTAATGATCACACCTAAAATTATTACTGTAAATATTAAATAAACTGTCATATATCTCAATACGAATCATAGTGAAGTCATTTTAAGTTATTTAAGATTAAAAATTCAGTTTAGTAAAGCAGATATTAGATTCATTGTGGTTTAGATTAAAAGCTAGAACCGTAAAGCATTTGTGGTTCGTTCAAGTATGACAAATAAATTGGTTGACAGTAATTAATATCTTATAAGAAGAAATCAATAAAGAATGAATAATAAAAAATAAAAATTTCTACAGAAACAATCAATGAAATATAAGTAGAAGCATTGAAATTTGTGATATGGAAACTACCGATTTGTGATTTTTATTATTTTATATCCGTAAATCGCTAAGTCATTTATTCATTCATTGAAAAATGTATCTCACAAGCTTACACAATAGTTATCTGTGAAGCATAAGTTTTTTTTTTGTTCATACAATTATTTAATACTAATTAATATATAAATAATTGAAAAAAATTAACAATTAAAATAATTAAAAAAAATTATTTAATAAACAAAAACAATTCAATGATCTTATGATAATCAAATAATTAATTACTGTGTATTGTGTGAGATTGTTGTTAAATTTTTTCTGAATCCGCTTTTAAGTAGTGACTAAGAGGTTTTAATAGCAAAACAAATAAACCACAGAAAATAATACAATTATATACGAATTTATAAAGTAAATAAAGGCATATAAATAGTGCGTTGATAATATTTATTAAAATTTTTTTATCAGAATTTTAACAAAATTATTTAACATTTTACACTTAAACATATTTTTAAAAGGTCAATGTTTTCCATTTTTGTTATTTATTTAAAATTATTTTTGAAGAAATGGTGCTTTGACAGGATGTCATAATCGCATATTTAGTTGTATTAGAGATATGATTCATTTTTTTTCGTTCTCA
>NC_051847.1:77702597-77707760 GCF_002237135.1 Teleopsis dalmanni | reverse complement strand
AAAAAAAAAAAAAAAAAAAAAAAAAAAAAAAAAAAAAATTTATGTATGGTATTGGATTGGGAAAAAGTATTTTTCATCTAAAGGTACTTATAAGAGAAAAATGTTTGTTTCGTGTATACTATAAAAATTTATTTATATTTGTTTCAGAAATAATTGATGTACTATATATTATAGTTATATCATGATTATAATACAAATAATGCAGTAATGTTTTGAAATATTTAAATATTACTGCTTTAACTGCTTTTAAGAGCTGCTGTAGTTTTTAAGAAGTAATGGATGTTACGTTTTTCAATTTCTATTTCATAAATTTGTCATTCTATTTAAGAAGATTTTGCACAAATCTTAGCAAAAGAGAGTTTTTAATAAAATGGTTTATATCTGAAAGCAATGCAGATACTCAGTATTGCTTAGTAGTTGAAGCAATGTTGTACGCACTGAATAGCAAATAGATACTAGCAAATAAATAGATAAATAGCAAATAGATAATAGATTTATTCTATCTTTTGTTTTGATAAATGTAAATTTTCATTTATTAGATTTTTCGATGAATTTTAGCAATTGCATTGAAAAAGCAAATGCAAAAGCTTCATGACATGCTTTAGCCTTATAAAACAACTGAACCTGTCATGTAATATCGCTAAATATACATGAGTAGATTTCAACAAGTACTTTTTAAAGAGTAGTATTAAAATAGCTTAATATTATCGTTAAAAAATTTCAACTATTAATACCAAAAAAAACTTAACATTTTTTAAATTTAAAATTTTTTTTTTATAGTTAAGCAAATAAGAAAATATTCCAGTAAATAATAGATTATTTATTAATAGAAAATTATTACACTTCAAATCGCCGTGGTAAAAATTTTATGGCTTTTATTTAGTAACTAATAAAAATAATATTCTCGTAAATAAGAGATTATTTTGTAAGAGAATATTATTACACTTCACATTACCAGGGTAAAAATTTTATAGTTTTTATTTAGTAACTAATAAAAACAATATTCTCGTAAATAAGAGATTATTTTGTAAGAGAATATTATTACACTTCATATTACCCGGGCGAAAATATCATTGTTTTTATTTAGTAACTAATAAAAACAATATTTCGTAAATAAGAGATATAATTACACTTCATATCATCCGGGTAAAAAATTTTATAGTTTTTATTTAGTAACAGGTAATTAACTAATAACATGTAGTTTAATTTTTATACTAAAGAAATATTTATTATTGTATACTGAAGATGGTCTACGATGTAGACCAAAATATCTGTAATATAAATCATTTTTTATAAAAGGTAAAATATAAATAAATTTTTAACACAAATTAATAATTATAATTTTTTATTTAAAAAAATATTTTTATATGTTTATTTAACGACATAATAAGCCCAGTAATAATCAAAAACGTATTGAAAATTCGTCGTAATAACAATTTACTAAAGAATTTATATACTATATAAAATATTATTTTCCAAATCTACAGAATAAAAGAGTCTCTTAGGAGCATAAACTGTTCCTATTTTGGAAAGAAACATTTCTCACTGAAACCATAGTAAATACTTTTCTTTTTATCATATCTTCTATATAATTAGCTTAAAAATTATTTATACATTAAACCTTAATTATAGTTTAATTAAAGTAATAAAGTAATATTAATTAGTTTTTAATCCATAGAGATTTTTAAATTGCTTTTAATATTATTATATTCTTAATAATAATTATAATTTTTTAATATTAAAAACAACACAGTAAAATTAGGTCTTATGAATTTTTTCAAGACATTGCGAATGATTTTGACTTTAGACCCACTTTTCGATTAAACAATTTCTGCTGTATGTATTTGGACAATCACTACACTGGTAAGATCCTAAAACACTCTTAAAGTGGATTTCTTAGGGAGCTCTCTATTGAGTGCATTCCAAACAAAGAAAAATTTAATTAAAAGTGTAAGAACTACAAACTGATTAAAAAATATTAACTATTAGATGCGGTTATTTTTGTTTTTTAAAATATACTAACTTTTATTTCAAAAGTTTTTTTGTGTATCTCTTTCGAAATGTGTATCTCTTTCGAAATGTGTATCTCTTTCGAAACTTTCGAAATAAAAGTTAGTATATTTTAAAAAACAAAAATAACAGCATTTAAACAATTTCGAAGTAACGACTCAAAAATTAAAACAAAAATAAATTAACTATTAGGTTGACCGAATTTTTGATCTCACTATACAGAAGGCGTGAGTACTGGAAAACATTGAAATTAATTCCATAAGACAAAAAATTATATTTTTTTGAATTACGAGTACAATTTAGAAAATTTGTCCCATATTACAAAAAAAAAAAAAAAATTCAAACATAACGTTTTGAACATATATAAAAATCTTTTAGTAATTAATCCAAAAAATCGTTAAAAACTTTTATAGTACACCTAAAAATAGAACTTTATTAGTATTATTTACTAATAATATATTATATATATATATATATAAATACAAAATAAAATAAAAAATTTATTATTAGAAATACTTTATTTACATAAAATGGAAAATGCAATAAGCCAATGCTATTCACTTCAAACCTAAGGTGATTATATGCCCTTTTTCATTGATACGAAAATACTTATTTTTTTTTTGTAACTAATTGTTATCTCCTTTCCAAGACTATTAATTCTATGTTATTAACTGACAAACCTTTAATGAATATTCATATATTCCAAAAAATAATACATTTTAAATGCTATGAAATAGTTCAGAATAGCAAATAAACTTTCTTGCTTGAATTTATTAACTTGAATTTTGTAGGTTTATATAATTTGAAAAATACCAATTTTATTTAATTAAATATAATTAAAATTAGATTTAATTACTCAGTATTCAATAAAAAAAAATTTTTTTTTATATAAAAATAAAGGTACATTTCGTTAGGTTTGTGAATATTATTAGATAACAAAGTAACTACTTCAGTAAGATTAATTAAAAATCAGTTTCATATATACACAAAAATTTAAATATTTTTCGTGAGATAAATTTATTATCTTTCAAAACTATTAATTAAATTTTATTTTATTGAAAATCCATTAAATACTCTTATCTTACCGGGAAGTTTATTAGGACGAATTTTTTTCTAGAAAAATTAATTAAATTAATTCAACAATTCAGTTTATTTATTTTTTTAAATTCCCGTTCTAACTTTACACGGCGAAGTTTATCTGAAAACTGTTTTCATTTTATAAAAAAATTATTTGCAAACCTTAAAACTGTTGTGTGTTTTTAACGTTTAAAAACGTTATTTTATTCTATTTTTTTATGAAATTATGAAACAATTTACTTACCGCATTTTATACGGAAAAAAAACAAATAAATAGTAAAAAATATGGTTTTCTGTTTAATTTCTAATTAAAAATCTTGTAGATGAATATATAGAAGCTGTAGCAGCGTATAGCACTATAAATATGGCTGAGATAAGAGAACATTCGGAACAAATGTTTAAGATAAATGGGAAAGAATTGTTCGTCTTATCAATATTTCATATGTTAAGGAATGTGGAGTAAGTAAAACATGACCTTAGAAAGTAAAAGCGTGACGAATAGATACGTTTAGAAAAATAAGTAATTAACTAGAATTCAACTGAACTACTACTGTACTTACAAAACTTTCATTTCGTTATTAATGACAAAGACTATCAACAATAGTAAATTGCAGTTGTGGGTTAGAATTGATAAGAATAAGATAATATTATATTGTTATGCAAATTTTTTTATAAATAAATTAAAATATTATTTCACGATGTGATATATTTTAAATTATCTCAAATGTGTGCAAAAATACACAAAATATGTATATTGCATGCAGTTTACAATAAAAATTCTATATAAAAATAATTGTAAAAGTGCATTCATTAAATTATTTAATATATAAAAACATATTTCATTTTATTTTACTATAATTTTTATTAAATAAAGAAACAAAATTAACAATTTTTTTTGAAAAATCTTAATATACATTTTAGAAAACATTTTTTTTTAATAAATCTGACCTTGTAAGTAGAAAACGTAGTTTTTTAATTATAAAAATTGCTTTTACACTTTTTTCACATTACTCTCCTAAATGAAAAAATTACTTTATTAGATTGTAAACAAATGTTAAACAAATTATAAATTAATTAAACAATTGAAAAAGTAAACAGATTTTTTTACTTATTTTTCCTTTTTTGCTATGAAATACATTTTAAAAGTATTTATGCCTAAGCGGTAAGACAACATTTTTATTGTTTAATATTTTTTATTCTTTAATAATTTTCGTTTTGAGATAAGTGCGATAAATATTGTTTACATTTTTATGTGCTACTATTTTATAATTATAGAGAATAATTAAAAACATTAAAAAAGTATACGATAATTTTAATTTAATTTAAAACAGTAGTTGATATCCAATAAAAAATGTTCTTTTGACAAATAAATTAAAAAAATGTGTTGTATGTATGATATAGAAACCTTCGAAAGCAAGTTTAAATAATATCTGAATAGACATATAGTAATTTCAAAAAATTTAAGGAACTTGATTCATATCTATAATAAAAAGTAAACATTTTTTAATGTTAATTTTTTCTTGTCGAGAGTGACGCGTCTTTATGACGATAACAAACTATTTAAAAGTTAGACGGATTCGAATAGCAAAGAAAAGGCAAGGACAAAAATTTAATTAATTTATTGAAATTTGGCTGAACATACAACACTGTTTCAAACATTTAAACATTTTTCGATTATTCTAACTAGACAAAATTTGATATATTTTTTATGAGTATAATAAATTAAACATGCTATATGTAGGACAACAAACTAAGAAACCAATGTTATTTCAAATAACTGAGATACTATAATTATAGATTAGGTTCAATTTTTTTAATTGCTTTAATATCTCTAATCATTTCTACAATATGGTAGATATTCTTAGAAAACATAAAAAAATTATAAATCAGGTCTCCAAACGGTTCAGAAGATGTTAAAAGTTAATGACGTGTACTCAAGTCCAGCGGTGTATAGTTGGTAGAAGAATATTATAATAGTCTCCCTCACCTCCAACCTCATTATTCAAAAAGAGTATCGTCAACTTGAGGTACATACATATGATGAATAAATACACTTTAATAAATAATATATAATAT
>NC_051847.1:77692666-77702497 GCF_002237135.1 Teleopsis dalmanni | reverse complement strand
TAATCATAATTTTATAATACAACTATAATTATAATTATATGATGTAACTATAATTATTTTATATTAGTCTCTAACTATAACGCTCTATTGAAAGTCAAGGATTGAAATACCTATATTTAATATCCGTAACCGCTTTTTACTAACAATAACGATTAGATCAGTCTTTTTATAATATTTCTTTCATTTAAAACAAATTTCTAAATATCCGTTTTCTATAAATATTAATATAATAAAATGTATTTGTATAATTAATTTAATTTACTAATAAAATAAATTAGTAATGGTAGTAATAATTTAGTAGTAATTTAGGTAGTAATAATAGCTTACAAAAGAATATATCCGAAGCAGTATAAATTAAAATTAAGTAATTCTGGAACATTAAAAACAAAAGTGATTATCTATCCAATTTTAAATTCAGAACTCTATTAAAGTTTTTTATTATTTTTCCATCATAAAAATAATTTTAATATTGTTTAAACTATTTTAGATCCGCCTCCGAATGTATATTATAAAAGGTCACAAACTTTATAACTTAAAATTAAGTAAATAAAAATCTGAAATGATCTGGCAATTAATTTTTTTTTAACTTTAAAAAAAATTTTAAATTCTATATAAAAACTTTTTATCAAATATTTAAAAACTAAATTATATGTAAATTTTTATTCCTAATCGCTTTATACTTCTTTTTTGATTATTATGTATTTAATTTTTATTATGGCGTTTTTTTTTAATTAAACTTGATTAAAAATCTGAATATATTTGCATCTATTTAATACTTTCGCAGTTAATCGTTTTAATAGCATTTGTTTTTAAAAAGTAAAAGTGAAATATGTTACTTTTGTACTCAACTTTATTCTATTCTTGACAGTTTCACATTTGAAATTCGTATCATCAGGTTTCGATTTCTATAAAATTAGATTATAAACTTAATATTTCATTTGAAATGACTAGATAACTAAGTATAATGGAATAATATAATATGCACGGGATAAGTTATTTATTTTTTAATTGTTTTTAAAATTATTTTTAGGAAAAATCAACTTGAAACTGGTGTTTATATGATAATTTAAAAAAAAAAAAAGAACAACGGTTAAAGTTAATAGAAACAATACAATCAGTTAAATTTAAACAGTTTAAAATATTTAGAATGTTGAAAAAAATTAAATAAATAAGTTTTAGATTTTTGCAAAAAATGATGATTATATCAAGTATGAATTTTGAAAAGTATTTTAATTGAACTTGTATAATATAGAATAAAATAAACAAATTAAAATTTATCTTAATACATTATCGATAAATGATAATACAAAGTTTCGTTTGAAGAAAGCAAACTTACAATGTATAAAATATTTAGTTAAGCTTATAAGATTATAAAAACTAGCGCCTTTAAAAATTTTAATAATAATAGTTATCTTTTTTAACAGTTGAAAGAAACTTTAAATTTATTGAATAACATAAAAAATATATTATTATAAAAATAAAAATCTTTCAAGAACAATTTAAAAGTACTTAGTTTTTTTAATAAACGTATTAGTAATAAATTAATTTTTATAATTTAATTATATTTTTAACAAAATACTACACATTTTATTTTATGTTTCTATACTTTAATTTCAAAATCATCTATAGCAAAAAATGTACCTCTTTATTTAAATTTTATGTATAGTGTTATAATTGCAATAAAGGAATGATTTTTAAACATGGAATTCAAAATTCAAAAATAAAGGAGTTCAAAGCTTTCTTATAGCAATAATATTAATCTTCATAACAGTACTATTAACTTTAAGTTATTAACTTAGTTTTATTTAAAAAAAATCAAGTTTTGGTATCCTCAAAAAGTAGGAATACATATGTATTTATTTCTAAATAAATTTATGTTTTAAATTTTTTTATAAAGAAAACTTAAAAAAAATTAAAAAACCGTATTTTAAAATTTTTGGTTACAAAATAATTTTTTAAATAAATGAATTGTACATATTATTAATATATAGGTGAATTGGTCGAAATATTGGAATAAAATAATTAATAATTAATAGTTGTGTTAAAAAATTAAATTGAAATTAATTTTAATCATAATTAAAAAATTAATCAAAACAATCAAATTTTTTAATCACAAAAATTAATAATATTAATAAGCTATTATAATTTATTGATTTATGTTCAAAAATGATTGCTTTAATTAGGAAGTTGCATTAACAATAGTTAAAATATTATTATATCAATTAATAAATTATAACAATTATTAATTATTAATAAGACTTAAGACCACTAAACTGCAATAATATTTTTTTTATGAATTGTTGTATAAGACATAAAAAAAATTGATTTAATACAAATTCAATTATTATATATATATATATATATAAACTAGCAATTGATTTATTTTTTTTTTTAGATTTTTGTGGTTGCTTCATATAATTAAATGAAATATGTTATAAATATTTAAATAAATAGCACTTTGTGGATTTTAATTAAGAATACAAATCATACTTCAGAAACTATATTCTACTAAATGAAATGTTAAACTTTCTTTTATATATATAAAAATTTTATATCTTTCATTTCAATATATTTCTTATAATTTCATATTTTCATAATATTTATTTTTCCATTTCTATTTTGTATTTATGATTTTTTATATATGTTTCTCTTATTACTTGTTTTTTTATTTTTTGTTTTTCTTCTATTTATATTTTATTATATATTTTTTATTATACAAATAATAATTAATTAGTATTCTCGTCTACATCATTTTATTTTTACTATTGTTATTATAAAAAAAAATTATTTCTTTTTTTAATAACAGAAACATTAAAAAATTGGGTATTAAAATAATATACACAATATTTGTTTTAATTGGTTTAAGAGAAGAATTGGTATATTAAAGATGGCAAAATAAGTACGACAGAATAGCCTTGTGGCTATTTGCCTAGTACGTAGAAAATCTTAATAAGAACTCAGTTAAGACTGACCTACACTCACATGACCTACAGTTTCAATAGCTATAAAAGTATAGTTAAGTTATATTACCTTAGAGATATTTCGTACAGATACAAAAAAAATATTTATAATATTTTATAATACAATTTAATATATATAATTTATATTATTTAAATACATAAAATATTTTATATTTAAATATTTATATATATATTATAGTATATAATATTTTTATTATATTATAAATATTATTAAATATTATAAATAAAAAATATAATTATTTATAATATAAAGATATAATTCCATTAACAATTAAACATTTAAAAAATAGTTTTCAGGTAATGTTAATTTCGAAATCCTTTTTTATTCAAACTTATTTTTAAATAATTATTTACTATTTTTTGATTCTTAGTTACTATTGTTTTATTTTTATTATACATTATTGAACTACATTTTATTATTTTAAAATACTTTCACTTATTTCTCACCACGTGTTCTCCTCTACTCTTTTTTTAAATTAACGACCTAAGCCCAGTAATAATAAAAACATGTATTGAATATTTGTCGAAATAACAATTTATTATAAGATTTAGATTAAAAAGTAATTATTATTTGATTTTTTAATTATTCACATTACGATATTATTATAGAATGGTTATTATAGAATAATAAAAAGAAAGGAAATAAAACTTTTAAATTGAGCATGTAATGAATAAGGACTCGTCACGCTATTACTTATATAAATATTTTTATATTAATGTTTTTAAAACTTTTATTTATAAACAATTGTTTCTATTCAAAACAACAAATATTTTCGGTAAATATTTTACTATGCTATTTTACTATAATCTAAAGACTAAATCGTAAGGGCTTAATCCTTTGTTCAATGTCAATGTTAATTATATGTTGTAGTTTATAAATTCTATGTGTATAGGAATACAAAACACATTTTTCACAAGGATATTTTTTAAATTACTTACTCTCAAATTACAAGCAGCCATTTTGTCTATTCCTTCCTTTTGTATATTATCTGATAGAGACGTCAAAGTGTTATTCCAAAACGAAAATATCGCAAAAATTATAAAAATTAGCAAATAAGCACTAAAAAATATGTTGTATCTTCTCACTGTTTTTGTAGACTAATCGGAAACTCAAACACGCAGATTTGTAAACAGAATCGCACTTTTCGAGCTAAAAAACGAATTCGAATCTTTGAAATTTATTTCAATTTGAGCTTTTATACTTTTTATTTGCGAAGCTCGTTATCACACAATTGCAGTCTCTTTATTTTGAAATCAAGATCTGAATTAAGTCGTAAACATCGAGTGTTACTTATATATATATTTATTTTTCGATTTGATTTGAATAAAATGTTTATCAATTATAACACATTTCCAAACTCCTTTGAATATTAAGTAAAAAAATTTTTTTTAAAAATATAATTTCGACAATTTTTATGTTTTCAGCACTGCTTTAGATAAAAAACTTCAAAAAAACTTGGTGTTTACAGCGCAAAAATATGTTCGTTACTGTCAAGAATCCCAGTGACAAATTAACTTTTATATAAAAAAATCGAGTCTCTGCTAAAATTTCTTGTGAGGCAATATCTTTTTTTTTTGTTTTTAATAAATTTATTATTTTATTTTATACATTTCGTTCAGCAACATCGAACTGGTTTGCGAATGCTAAGCAAACCGTCAACGCTACTACGTACCCGTATGACGGTGTATC
This sequence comes from Teleopsis dalmanni, assembly GCF_002237135.1. Lineage (NCBI taxonomy): Eukaryota > Metazoa > Arthropoda > Insecta > Diptera > Diopsidae > Teleopsis > Teleopsis dalmanni. Next base: position 77,697,826 of record NC_051847.1, on the reverse strand, counting down.
TGCCAAGTGGTGCTATATCTGTACCTATACACGCACTACAAACTAATCACGCTAATTGGTAATTTCAGATACAACAAAGTTTTTAATATTAGCCAATTTATAAGTAAAGAATGTAATATGTTCGTAACAAATAATTATGTTAATGATAGCCAAAAATACTATGAATGAACAGAACAAAGTCAAGACATTAGCCATTTGAATGGGCCATCTACTTGTAATATCTTTGCTAATTCTAGATAAATTTGTTTCTTTACTCAATTTTAATGTAGCGAATTATTTAAATTATTTTGCATATCAACCAAGAGGCTATAATAATTTATTTACATATATAAACAAAAGGTAAAACAATTTATGGTAACGAACCATTGACGTTGATCACCGCTGTGCCAGTAAATCTTTAATGAGGTTTGACAATACGCTTGATCAAAATTTTATATATATTTTTTTTTTCATAATTTGTGTTGACACCTTTGTGGATGAATTATAAAAAATTTAACACCATTTCACCTTGAAATTTATTCTAGTTGAACTATAAAAATTTATCATTCGCAAAATATTTAAAATTTTATCTCTTTTCCTTATATAAGTTATATTCAAATATTGGTCGCATATAAAAAATGAAATTCAAAGATTAGGATCAATATACATATAATTTAAAATAAAATTTTAAATCGAATTTTATTTTGTAAAAATTATTTTTAAAATATTTTTCAAATGCTGTCCTTAAAAACACATATTTTTGTTTTTTAAAATATTCATTATTAAAATGTAGTGTTATAGTTATATATCTCTTGAGATTTCATTTTTGTGATAACGTAAATAAATAATAATATTTTATATATTGTATATATATTATACACTTAAATTAAAATATTTATATTTCGAACTTGAAAAAAATTATTTAAAATTATTAAAATTATTTTATTTAAGTGCAGAAGCTTGCACAATCACCAATAGTGATGAGAAGGCGTCAGAAGCATTCGAGAGAAAAATTCTTCGGAAGATCTATGGTCTATTATACTTTAACAACAAGTATCGTCTTAGATGGAGCAATAAGCTGTATGAGCGATACCGCGACATTGACGTAGAAAGCGCTAGAAAGGTGTTTTATTAGGTACCCACAGATGGAAAATGCCGTAGAGAACGTCTGCATCTTCGGTAAAAGGACCAGGTGACCAAAGATTTGGGGGTACTACCAAATGGCGACAGAAAGCAACTGATCCGGCTGACTGATGGAGGCTACTTGACACGGCTAAGGACGAGTCATGTCTGTAATCGCCCACCAAGTAATTATTTAAATGTAAAACAATTGTTTCTTGATCCATTGAAATTATGTACTTTTTGTAATTTTTTTTTATGTAATTATGTAATTTTTTCTAAGAGACTAACTATTATTTAAGTTTTAAAACTACTTGTACTTACAAAATATTGCTACATGTAGTCATTCACAGGAATATACCTATATAAGTAATTCATATTAAAAAAGCTTTTACTTATATATATTTAAGAATAATAGAGAATAAAAAAATGAGTATTCCATGAATAGGTTGTTAAGGGATTATATGTTATTGCTGAAGAAATGAAGAAGAGTATTATGTACATAATAGCTAACTTTAAAGATGTTTAAGCTTTCCAAACTAAATTATGTCATTATTAGCTTTATTCCAATCAATTAGTAGCAATTAGTAATTACTCTGTCAAAGGAACGTTAAAAATCATAAAGAAAAAAGTATATATTATATATAATATTACCTGAGATATGGAGTGTCAAAGAAAAGTACTTCAAGAGATTCATGAAAATTGATTTCAAATTCATTTGTTGATTTTTTTTTAATATTAAGAATTTATTATTAAAAATAATTAAAAATATATATTTTTAAATAAAGTTTATTGAAAAAATATTTTTTATTATAGTGAATAACTATTATAAAATAATATTGAATAAGTTGAATAATTTTTTGGGGTTATCTCTAAGTTTCTATAGTCTTAATTGCTATCATCTATTACATTATCTTTTATTTCATACCTGATATAAAATAAAATTTTTAACATTTTTTTAATCATATTTTTGATCATTCCAAAATTTTTATATAATGTTGGAATGTAGTAAAAGGTTATAAAAAGAGTTATATATATCAAATACGGAAATTGTAAATATAAATATTCTTCTCCATCAACCGCGAAATATAGTTTTAAAAGTTTAAAAAATTCTGGATCTTATTATGCCTGGATGAGTGATAATAACACAGATCCTACACGTTATTGGAACGGAAGAGAAACTCTCTCAACGCCAAAACAAGGCAACCCACCAAAAATGATTTTGATATATGTTACTTTAGAGACATATAACTTTATGCTCTAAACTCCTGTTTAAAAGATATAGAATTTTTAATAGTATGTTTCATTTAAAAAATAAAACTATAGATTCTTTCTACAGGTAATTAGTTAAATTAGAATCGATACTAGACATGTGAAGAAAAAAGATAAATTTATAAAATATACTTTACTGAACTCTTTCAGCAAATCGTCTTATGCCTTACCTTTACAATTTAAAAATCAAGATTTAAAAATATTAATCTCTTGGTTACGATGGAATTCAAACATGAAGAACTAAAAAGCTTCAAATTAAAACTTTGATTTAATTCTGGAATTCCGTGGTGTTACCATTAAATTTTTTTAAAATGTAATTTTTTTTAGAAAAGTGACAAGCTTCTAATTTAAAACTTCAAGGAATTGATTTATTATATGTATCTTTACAAAAAAAAAAACATAATTGGCTTAAAATTCCATGAATTATTAATTTCTATATACAACTTTTTTTACTTAAAGATGTAAGAATTACTAATATTATTGGAAAGATAATTGACTGATTGATATATCTATCATTAATTGTTTCATGTTAAAGAATTAGCAATAAATATTTTATTTTAACATTAGTCTTATTCAATATTAATTGTAAGTTTCAGAAATTATTATTTAAATATATAGTATATAAGTAAAATATATAATACATAAATATAAAAATGAATATAAATATATATTGAATATATATAAAATACATACTGTTGACATTAAGGACATCTGAAGAAATTGCTAAAATAACTTAGATTCGTTTCAACATACTTCTTTTCTAAATTATAACTAGGATTATGTTAAAACTCATGAGTTGGCTGGTACGAATAAAGTAATGCTTATAAAGCTATCAAAATACTTGGTTAAGACGCTAAGAAAAAAGCTGATAAACTTGTCAAGGATAGTACCCTAGCTTCATTAATGTAAGCTGAATATTTCTGGCGGACAACTTATATGACTTATTAATAGTTTAAAAGCATCAAATATAAAATATTTGAGAAGTTCTATACTCACTTAGGCCCAAGACCCGTTTGGTACTCATCTTCTGATATCTATCATTTACAGATGGATTTAGTAACAAACATTTTAAGTTTAATTAATTCATATAAAAATAACTAATATTAAATTACTAAAAATTTATATATTTTTGCACTTGAGCAATTGATTTTAGTAAATATGTAGATGATATTCAAAATAAACTCACAGATACTGAACATAATACAATATTCTATTAAACCTTATCTTTCACTTCAACACGCGCTAAAGAAATGTCCTACAAATAGCTAAAATCGGGTACAAATATATTTAGTCGTGGAAAAAATATTTTGAAAACAAAAAGCACATTAAAGGTCGACATTTATATAAAATTAAACATTTTTTTCTACTTAATAAACTTTTAAATGAATTAGTTAATGTCTAAGGGTAGTTGTAATATATCATAGATGTTGAAAAGAACAGTCCTATGATAATATACATATACTTTTATGTACTTCCACGCAATCTACTATATTGATTAAAATTATCTAATTTTGCATGAGAGCGATTTCCGACCTGGCCTTCGCTGAGTTACTTCTTTTAGTGAAATAAAATTTTTATCATGATTCCAGAGCACTAATAATCTATTGATATAATTTGTTCTGTTAATTCCATAAATTCATGAGTGATTTTTATATGTAAATGGTCGTTATAAATCCAAATATACCAATGGGCTATAACAATGATGAAACTTACTTCATATTTATTAATATCATACCTCCATAAAGGGCTATATCCACGATCATTAATGATCATGTTGTATATTAAGTGCTTATTTATTTTAGAAACACCATAATAAACAGTATCCTTCTTTCTTAATGTTAATTTTTTTTTTCGAAACTGACGCGTCTTATGACGAAAAGAAACTATTTAAAAGTTTGAAGGGTTCGAATAGAAATGAAAAGACAACAAAAATTTTCGTTAATCTATTGAAAATTGGCCAACCCTACAACGTTGTTTCGAGTATTGATAAATACTCATCGTCGATGGTCTTAGGAAATATTCGAAATTTTTTTTAATTAGTTTATAGTCCTGGCACGTGCAGTCCAAACTGCAGACTTCTTCCTTTTTCTCATTATATGATATTTCGTTAGCAATTCTAAGTCTATAGTTTAGATTCAGTACTTTATGTGTGGATAAACTTCAATGATATATTGTTGACCTAGCGATGACATGTTTAACCAGTATATTGTCTGATTTGCAGATTACTTGTTGTTCCTATAGTTTTGTTATTGACAGACCGTAAATCCGCGTACATAGCCTTAGTTTGTGATCCTTACCATATAAATATTGTACATTTATATTCATCATATATAGTATATATGCAGGTGTCTATGTATATGTAATTCGCACATCCATTTTTTTTTTGTTGAAGAAGTGTATCTTTATTAAATAACTTGTTATAGAAGATCCATTTTACTATAAACTCGGGGCAATAAACTACATCTATTCAAGTGTTATATGTATATGAATTTAATACATGTATGTAAAAGCTTCATTTTTATTCTAACATAAAAATACATATATAATATATGCGTATATATATGTATATTAAAATCATAAAATATTCTGTTTTCGTTAATAATTGAATTTAATTAAATAATTTAAAGAAGCTAATTAATAAATTAATACAACAACAACCATAAGATGTTAGTTTCGAATAAAATTTAGAGAAAAAAAAATTTAGTAATTCTTAACTGGTCTATCTTTTATTATAACTGGTCGAATAACTTTAAAGATAACATGAATCATCGAAACCAGTTGTAGATATTT
>NC_051847.1:77652262-77692566 GCF_002237135.1 Teleopsis dalmanni | reverse complement strand
AATTTTATATAATAACTTGTATTATTTATATTTGTTAATTAAATAATTTATTACATAAATTAAATTTGTGATATTTTATTTAATTCAAAGTTTGTTTTTATTTATTTTATATAAAATACAAGTTATTATATAAAAATTTAAAATTAAAAACCACGACCTAAAGCCCGGCAAAAAATTTCAAATATAAATATTGAGGTCGACACCAATACGAACATAATTATAAATATTTATGTAATATAAGAATATGTATAAATATTTATATAATACAGAAATATATATAAATATTTATATAAAACAGAAATATACTTAAATATATAAATTAACTTGTTGAAATTATAGCTAAACCAATAGATTCAGATATTTTAGGCATATATTTTGTTTAAAAAAATTCATTGAAATTTTTTTTATTATTTTTAATTTTTGATGCGTACTGAGTTCGTGTAAAATATTTCTATACAAATATAATTTTTTTCATTACAAAATAATTAACATTTACAAATAATGTAGATATGATCTCATTCTCTATCAAATTAGTAGCACAATTGAAATAAAATAGTACTACTGTAAGTAAGTAGGTGAATTTGTTTGCTTGAGAATACTAACAGACTTGTCAGATGCGTTACAATATTATTCAAGAGTTCTTGAAGTTATTTAATGATAATACTCGTACACATTACTTAAAATGTGTCTGTTATTAGTGAATTGTCAACGATTGCTCACTCGAGTACCAGGAACATAGTTCAGTTCCTCAGAATTAATAGCTAGAAAAATTTTAGTCGAGTTTTGAAAGAGAACCGTTTATAAGAAGGTTAGATCAGGGTAGGGTCAAAGTTTCCTTAACACATACGAGTATATCCTAACTTATTCTGCGATAAGTATTTGGTTTATGTATTGTTATGTATTGTGTTGCAAGCAGATAGTGCTCAGTTAAAATAATGCTGTAGTTCGATTAAAAAATAAACAGCTTTGGTGTATTTTAGATAATATAATATATATAAATATTTAAAAGATTTAAAAGATAATAATATCTGCTTAATATTCTCAAGCAAATTGTTGTAAAAAATCAAATCAATTATGAAATTATTATGTTTGAATGTGAGATTTTTTTTATTCTTAATTTTGATAACTGGTCTCCATCTTAATACATAAACTGGTCCAACATAATTATTACTTTAATAAAGTAATATATTCATTACACGTGCTTATTGACACTAAGTAAATAAAGAAATAATAATTCGGAAATATATGTAAAAATATATCAATATCTAAGATCATATAAAATTTCATTAAATTGATTTTTAAGGTCTTTTTTGATGAAAAATACTAAATTCTTAATGTTAAAAGTTCAAATATCTGTTTGCTAGCTTTGTAGGTGTGTAACACTTCTTTTTGGTTGTGTAGCTTCTGTGGTCGAAATTGGGTGGATTTGAGTTTGTTAATGAGCGGTTCAAATACTTCAAGAGACATTTTTGAGCGGTAATTTTTTGGAACGGTAATTGAGTTTTATTAATATCTCTACCTACACCACGACAAATGCGGCTTTATATAAGTTAACACCCATTCTTCTCGAATTCGGTCGCTGCGCTTGGCCATATTAACGGCTGAATCATGTGATATTATTCAATCGCCTGATTGCTACCAAACGGGATATCATCAACTTGTTTGACGGAAATGTCCCGTTTGGCCTTCGTAGCTCTCAACTCCACAAAATCATGTTCGTTCACTTTCTTTTGGGTTATTGAGTTAACCACATCGTAAAATGAGATGTCTTGTTATTTAAAAAAAATAATTAACATATAGACAAAAATAAAAATTCATATTCAAATTAAAATATTCGCTAAAAAATATGTTAAGATATAATTTTGATAAATCTATTAAATTAAAGTATTTCATAAAAGGTTTTCATCACTCCGAATCTTAGAAGATATCAGTAAATGTTTTGTTGAAGGGCTTGTATCAAAATGCAATTAGAAATTTTATCTGTGCAAGACATAATCTTTTAAATGCCAATAGATAACTAAATCTATAAAATGTGAAGCTACAATTTATTATTTGTATTTTAAAGAGAACATCAAATTCATACCATTTCTCTTATTGGTAATATTTGTAGTGGCGATTTGCGCTTAAATATGTCAGACTCTTCAATATAAAAAATAAAGTCTGAAAGTAAATGTATTTCATGTTTAATTGAAATAATTGCGTTATTTGTATATAAAAATTTTTAAGTAACTTTCTGTTTTTAGCAATTGTGTAGCTTAGATAATTTTAAAATATATATAAATAGAGCTATTGATAAATATATAAGAATCGATATCAGAGGCGCCAGTTAGACGATTTGTTACTGTGTATTGTTCTTATTTATAATACCACATAAATTTGCAATTACCAAATAGTAATTTCAATTATTAATTTTTACGTTTCGCTTATAGTATCCTTTAAATTTTTTTTTAAATATTTGATATCATTATTTCTGTACATTATTTCTGGAGTACATAACAGGATGTTTTTATAATTACTGTATACATAGGTATTCTTAATTGTCATGAATAAACCTGGTAGGATTTTTAATACTGGTATCTCAGTTTCTAAGCAAATTGAAGTGAAAATTCATTTAAAATTTTTTTTTTTGGAAATCCATTAGTTAAAGCCAACAAACGAATAAAGTTTACTATATAAACAGAAAATATTAACATAACTTTTTAATACACATTATATTTTGTTTTAATTCTGTAAATTTTGGTTTTAAATATTTTGTAATATTCCTCATTATTGTTCTTTTTAAATATTTGAATTTGGAAAAAAAAAATGTTTTGGAGTGTCAGGAGTTGAACCAGATCAAGTAAAAACCATGGATCCTTACTACACAAGGCCTACATACTTCAAGTTTTGTCAATTCTTTTTGTATACTTAGCAATATTGGAAATTGCTGAATGGTCAGCTAAAAACATATATCATTAAAATAAAGTTTTTTATATATCAAATTTTTTTTCACATAAGAACCATTCAATAAAAAAAGCATATTTCACAATTTTAACATTTATGTACATAATATAAAAACTCTCTAAACGCATAACGACAACAAAAGTTACTATGGTGTTTAGTTTTTTCTATACTTTTATACTACTAAGTGTAGTATTTATATATATAAATAAATTTAATAGTACACTTACGTTACTATATGATGTGACGTAAATGCTTTTATAATTATGGTTTGTCTATTTTGTGATTCTGAGTCGGCAGTACTGTTTCAGTGGCATGAGTCAACCAAAACTATCATCTAAGGCGTCATATATGTATTTACTTTAAGGTTTTTATTTTATAATATAGATCTCTTTATAATCGCTGACGGTGATAAAATTTAGTAAAACAGTGTTGATTTCGTACATTTTGTAATAAGCTATATTAATATAGCTCATTTTTCATCTATGTCAGTAAAAGCTCACAAATAACTATCAGAACAGCATTGCGTCTACATGAAATTACTGTGTAGTATTCAGTCTGGACCTATAGCAGTTAAGTACTTTTTTAAGAACGATGAAGGTGAAACCCAAATCGTTTGACTGGTACAGCCATATGATTGTTATTGTTATTGTCGTTCAAAAAATATATATGGGGATGTGAAAGATGGGATTTCAAAAGGAAAAACTTTCAAGCCACACAATCACAGTTGTTTTTAAATTACGTTAGCTATGAAGTGAGTGGCGCTTTATATGTAAATATAACATTATTTTTATTATTTATTAGCATATAAGTATTTTTGATTAATAGTTATTATTTACATATTATCTACTATTTCAAAAATTGCTAAAGAATATTATTAAATATGATTTTAGAAGTACAATATAATTATTAATGATAAATGTAATATTGTACCTGACACATAACATTAGCGAAATAACATATATCTAAAGAACTGAAGTGAAAATTACGGCCGGAAACCATCAGAAACTATTCAGTTATCTCATCAGTGATGATTATAATGAAAGTATTGCACTACTTTATTATTTTTTGATTAATTTTTTAATTAATTTTAATATATAAAAGTTAGTCGTATTTGATTAAAATTATTTAGGGCAATCAAAAATGTACTAACTGAATAATCTCTAATATGTTAAGAATAATTGTGAGACTTAAAATTAGACAAAGGATATCATATGAGTTAGACACAGTTTATTCAAAATTAGTTGGTATTGATCATTCATACAGCAGTTCCGATTGAAGATACTGTTTGTTATTTTACAGAATCAAATTGATGCACTTAGAATATTCGGGTATTAACCTAATGTAACTCTTCTTTAAGAAACTACTCTCAGAAATTTATTTTTAGAAATATTTGTTTATACCGAAGTGCGCTTAGAAGTCTTCTGTCGTCTTATCTCATCGAAAGGCCGTACTTTATCAATACAAGATATAGATATAGTAAAATTATAAGATTATTTCAGTTTACGCACTACACTCATACAGTCATACATCGCAATGCCAATATTTAGTTCCCAGGCCTCAATGCAGCGTTTAAATAATAAAAATAAATTAGTAAACGTATTGAGTCATCTGTTCAATGAATTGCAAGAATATTTCCATTAACTTTTTAAAAACAACTGATAGCAAACATACTTTTCGTTGAAAAGAAAAGGAAAAGTATGAATGTTGACTTTGGCTTTACCGAGAGTTCAATACCCTCTACACAAAACTCGACCAACTTCACTAATCAAATTTTATCTGATTGAAAATATAAATTTGAAATAAGATATTTTATAAATAATATATAAAAAAGATATTTCATTGGTAGAATGATGTTTAACTATCAATTAGAGTTTACCATATTTTTATTATAACGGTTCATATATTTGTGAGCCAAGGATATTGTCCATATTTAAAAAAAATTAAAAAAATATTAAAGAAAATCATGAAGTCTCAAAACTGATTATTTAGCTACGCGAAGTTTTATTTGTCTGTCCCAAACCCTAGGAGACAAATTGATGCCTTAATAATTAGAAAATTAATAATGTACTTCTTCATCATAGCAAACTTTATGTATAGTTTTCAAACTATGTTTCTGGCAATTCAAATTAAAACTTTACACATCTTTATAGAACAGGTACAGTAATACTTAATCCATTCTACTAAATTTTTATTAGCGATGTTGGAAATATTATTATTATTGTAATATTTCTCAGAGTTTTTATAGAATTGATCCGGATATATCAGGGTTATGAGAGATTTTGTGATATATCTGGAGAGTGTGGTCTAAGTTATCTCCTACAAATTAAGCCCGTTAATGCATTTATCCAAGAGTAAAATACCTCAGACGTCGGTTGGTATAATGGGTCTGGCACTCGTATGGCGAGAGCTGTTGTGTTGTGTCTGTTTAACAACAGATGTCGGAACGAGTATCTTATTTACCTAATAGTGGTTCACATGATTTTGTACATAACTATCAGCTGATTTGGCAGATTTAAAATATATATTTATATTTTTATTGATTAGGTAATTATTTTGTTAGCAGTAAGATAAAATATGAGTTATATTTTCAATTATAATTAATATTAAATGAAGTTAAAAATCAAATTAAAATAATTAGAATCAACTAAAAATTAATTCAAATTTGTTAAAATATGAGAAAATGTTTTTAACAAAAACATGAAAATTAAATTGCTTTGATGTTTTAAAATAAGTTTATAATATTTGTATGTTATTTATAAGTATCAACACAATTTTAATCAATAAAACCACGTTTCGGTCATTCATTTATATGTCCCCAATAGCATATAGTCCAACATTTTCGACCGAATTCATTCTACATAAGAGACTTTATAGAATTGAGTGCTTTTACTTCTCTTTGAGGGACATTACTAGAACTAATTTTTCTGTAAGACTGATCAAAATTATGTACATTTAGTTCAAGGCGTAAGAGAAATGTGTAATTAAAAACATGCGGTTGAATGAAAATACTCGTAACTGAAATTAAAATTCCCAATACTTTTTGTAAGTACGGTTTCTAAAGTTTACTTTGATGCGTTACAAATAAATTAAATAAGTTAATTCATTTTTATCACATCACGTAAGGTGTTTTAAATCATGTGGGTTAAATAACAAAAGATAAGTAAGTTTTTATTATAAACTTTATATTTTATTACGTATGCGTGTGAACTGTACTAATTATGCACTTTAATAGTATCCTTATCAACGGGTTTGTTAATCAATAATCAGTATATATGAACATTTTTTATCAACACAATTACTTTTATTGATAAGAATGCTTTAAAATGTTTGTTGTGGCAATTACTTGTTAAAGATACAAAGGCAGGTGTATAAAAATTTGTAGGAATCATTTCTGTGGAAGTGCTTTAATCTTTATTACACAAAAAGTATCTCTCTTTTGTTAAATACAGCAAACAATCATCCTCTGAAGTTATAGCATCTTAAAATAAAAAACTATATAAATGACCATCCTTTTCGTTGTTCTAGTGTAGTATCACAATTTCAACGCTATATTACAAACAAAACTGTAATACAGGTCATTATAGATTAACGAATATGATAAGCTTAAGAATTGTCATTTTGTAATGTGCATCATAACTATAACTATTGGAAATGTTCAAGTTGTGATAATTGAATACAACAATAGTAATAATTTTCCCTTGAATTCTTTTCAGTGAGGTGTTTAATTTTTTTTTTGGACACGTTAACTAACAAAATTGTCACATTTATGGTAGATCTATGCAAATCTACAAATAACTATCGAAAGCCTGCATCCATGAAATTCTAAAATTCTGATTGCTTCATCCGCATGGTTGTCAGGTTTCTTGAAAATAAAACTTAAAATATGATATGAAAGTAATATGTTCTGTTTTAGCTTTGTTACGGGAGAAAGTATGTAATTTTACAGCTTGTTTATATCACTAAGACTACTAAGATAATGTCATTTCTTTCCATTAGACAACTCGACTAGAATATAAACACGCAAAGCTTGAAGAGTGGGAAAGAGTGCTGACCTGGAAGGCCTGAGGAAATGTTTTAATTTCTCGACTTTAGTCACGCCTCAAAGGAATTTTAGAAACAGCGTTTATCACATATCACACCTCTATTATAACATATTCCAATAAAATTTTATTGCTTAAAATCTAGGTTTTTATAAAGATTTTTTAATACAGGTTCTTGTTCTTATTGGCTATTAAAAATTTGTTATATTTTAAGCTACTAATTTCAAGAAAAATCTGATGTTTTCAATATCTACCGTTATAATTTTAATGTGGTGAATAAAATGCATCACTATAAGAGTGGTTGATCCTTGTAAATCCAATTTTCTTAAAGCTCCATAAACATTACATGACGAATATATATGATATATTGAACAACGAAACTGTTCCTAAGATTGATAAGTCTGCTATTATTCTGTTTCTAATTTTAACGTTTGTTTTATTATATATTTTTAATAAAAACATTTATTAAAATAATAATTATAGTATTTACAGATTTACGAATTAATATATCACTCAACCAAACTAAAAATATTTATATCATTGACTTTAATATTTATTTCAAATGTCATAATCAAAAAATTTTATTTTCGAGTACTTCTTTTAACCAAGAGATAAGTTTTTACATACACCATTATAATTTAATCGATTGATAAAAATATTGTAGAAACTGATTTAAAGCTTATACATAAAATTAAGTGCAGTTAATCACCCCTTAGGTTAGTTAGTTTCTTGACACAAAACGTATCCAAAAGCCTCCACGCGGGCTTACATTAAAACCACGCATATCATCGAAAATATCTTTGACAGTTTTCTCCGAACGTTCCAATTTACAGTTTATAACTAAATAGTATAACATTGCCTTTGCCTGCATCAGTGCATAACGATTACCTTAAAGTAAAAATATTAATATGAAGCATATTAACAAAAAATTGAACATATAAAGTTACTATATTTATATATCTACAAACTAAAGTCATACCTATGCAATTTCTAGGTCCAGCACCAAAAGGTATGAATGTAAAAGGTTTAATATTTCCTTTGTTATCATCACTAAAACGTTCTGGAATGTATTCTTCAGGATTCTCAAAATGTTGTTCGTCCATGTGCAAGCCACCGATTGGAAACCAGACGCGATCACCAACTTTAAATTCGAATACAAAATTATCCTCTTCGTCCGTCAGTTTATAATCCTTGGAGCAAACACGATCAGTGAGTGCAGCAATAGACCATTTGCGGAGTGTTTCGTTTAGTACCATATCCATATATTTCATTTTATTTGCTATATCATAACTTAACGGTTGCTCCTGTAATTCTTCTTTAATTTCAAGACATTCCTCATACAAACGTTGTTGAACATCAGGATTTGACATTAATTCGTGACTTGTAGCACAAATCAAGTTTGCGTTATTCTCAAAAGCAGCGAAGAAGAAGATGAAACATTGTGCAACAATTTCTTCGTCAGACCAGTGTTGTGCAGATTCTTTCTTAGCTTCTAGTAATAATTGAATCATGTCGTGACGTACTATGTTATTCTTCTCTCGGTATTTCATGGCATCAATAACAAGGCGAGTAAAGTAATCTGTCTTCTCTTTATCGAAAATTTTCATGCCAAGGTACTGAAAAGGAAATTAGCGATTAATTTAATTTTGAAACATTTGTAACTGATTCCACTCTTTGACATATTACGATCTATCATCGTAGTTACACAACAACATGAAATTGATTCGTTACGGGTGTAGTGTCTATCACAGTTCTAATAATTGTAACAAATTATTTTTAATTGAAAACTAAACATTTGAATATCCTCAGTTAGAAAGGTTATTATCTACAAATTTTGTATTTGATGTGCGCTCAAGATATGGGTTCATAAAATCCCATTGATGTCTGGTTAGAATAACAATACCTTTAAAAAATGCTTGATGGCTATCTATTATAAAATTTACGCAGACATTTAACCTCTTCTGTATCTCTAGGGCTATGTGTGAATTACAGTCAAACAAATTAGGTTAACCCAACCTTCGTATTTAATGTAAGTTTTTGAAAATTATTTTATAATCGTTTAAAAAATGGTTCATTATTCTATAACTATTTCGTCTGTCATAAACTGCTTTTGCTATATAATAACGAAATAACGTATTATAGCTTACACTCAATTTCAGTTTATCTATTACGATTGAATAAGCGTTAAGGTTATTGGGTTCAGCTTAATTTCATTAAATACTTGTTTACACTAAAATATTCTTATTATATTTACATTCAAGAAATATTTACTATCGAATAAGTTTCGAATAAGTAGTGCATATTATTATGAATCTGAAACTTTCATTTAAAATACAGGTCAGATTATATAAAAATATAGTTACTTTTAAAATCCACGGTGCTACATTTGAAATCATGAATTTAAACATTTGTGTTCCTCTGAAACGGGTAATTGATTGACCCACATTATAGAATTGATTATTTGGATCCTCATATGAATTAGTACTTATTCCAAAAGCAGTGGAAGCGATAATGTCATTCGAGAGCTTCGTCATGAATTGTTTCATTTCAAGTTCACAGCTGCCATTTGGCAATTGCATCTTTAAATTCTTTATGCTCTCATTAAAGCATTCGTTCATCAATGGGAACATATTACGCATTTTGGCTGCAGTGAAAACTGGTGTCAATGTATTACGCATATCCTTCCAACGCTGATCCTTCATTATATTAAGCATACCAGCAAGTAAAGGATCTCCGTCAACATTGATGAAAGGTGTGTGGTTTGGAAAATGATCAAAATCTTTTACAGTGATTTTCTTAATTATCTCTGGTTCATTGATAAAAAAGACTGGATTACGAAAATTGAAGAAACCCACAATTTTGCTAAAAATAATTCGAAATTGTATTCATAAAATAACATGTGAATATATTAACACTTACTGCATTTTATTACGTTTATAGAATTCAACAATCGTTTTTGTTGCAGACTTTTTGTTCATCACAACATTGCCGAAATTACCCACCACAGGATATGGTTTTTCATAGGGTATATTACGCTTCTTAAATTCATCGTCACGAATTGTCAACCATTTATATATCAGCCACAGGGCTAGGGACGTTACTAAAACTATTTCCAGAAAAGCCATTTCAGTTTTTATATTAAAATTCCATTTATTTTGGACGACTTCAGTTACACATGGGGAGCACGACTAAACTCATTAATCAATTTTACGCGGTATTTAAAGTTTAAATAATCACACTTTTTCTACTGCAATATTTTGACTATGTATGGTCAATGATTTAGTTAAAATGAGTGGTATTACAGTTTTAGAGAAAATAAAACTTTTATCAATAGAGAAACAGCTTTGTTCTGTTTATATTCGGAGAGCTCCGTTCAAATTATACAGTTTTCGAAATTATGAGTAAATTGAGCGACAAATGATGAAAGTAATTTATAATGAAAACTTTTTGATAATAAGCAAAACAATAGAAAAAAAACTATTTATTTTTTCATTGATAAACAAGCGGCCTTTTCAATTGATTAATTTGTGTACCTGCGACAAACAATCTTCATATCGTTTGATTTTAAACGACTGTCATTATCGTTTTGATTAAATCAATTAAACATTTAAATAATTATGTATTAAACGTTGAAATTTTGCCGGGATTTAAGTCGTGTTTTTAAAAATTATATTTTAATACAATAACTTATACTCCACAAAAACAGGCTTAAGCTTAAATAAAAAGTATTATCACAGTTAACAAAAAGTATCACAGTTGTCAAATTAATGTAAACATTGAATTCTAATTTTTAATTAGAATTCCCATTCTAATTCTAATCCCTCATACTGGATTCTTCGTTTGTAATTTTTC
Source organism: Teleopsis dalmanni (assembly GCF_002237135.1). Taxonomy (NCBI): domain Eukaryota; kingdom Metazoa; phylum Arthropoda; class Insecta; order Diptera; family Diopsidae; genus Teleopsis; species Teleopsis dalmanni. The sequence goes on along the minus strand of NC_051847.1, from coordinate 77,681,731 downwards.
CCCCGGTTAAGAGTTTTTACATCATCGAAGTTGGGAGTATGCTTCATTTTGATGCAATGATAGTGTTGTTTTTTGGTCTATAGGTGTACTGCGACTCTTCAGATCATGTTTGTGTCTAATGATTCTCGTTCTTAATTTGTTTTTTGTTGTGCCAACATATACCTGTTGGCATACTTTGGCTCCATCCCCTCCATAGAGAATTTTATGCATTACGGATGAAATTATTAATTAATTTTTTACTGTACTACCAAAATAAAACGTATTTTTTTAGTTATTTGATCATATTAAAATGATTATTCTCAACATAACTCATACAAAGAAAAATATTGGGAAAAAATATTAATAATGATTTATAATTCATTATATTAGGTACTTATATTAGATATACATAAATCAGTTCAACTATTTAGATAAAATTGCTTCGACTGATGGTGTTAAAGACAATGTAAAGTTCAAAAATGCCAAAGAGACATTAACAATTCTAAAAGATCCATACCGACTATCTAAAATATAAACAACCACAGAAATTAAAATTTTCAATGTGTACTTTATCACATATTTTTTAATAAATTCTAAATATTATCAAATTTTAAGCCCCAATACTGTTATTGGGAATTATTGTTTATTTACGTATAAAATTAAATATATAAATTAAGTTATTATGTGAGATGGTTTACTACGAACTGTGATACTACAATACGAGAGATATGATTTTGTCTAGAAGTTCCTATATAACTGAGAAAGATAATGGGTATCTTTCAAACTGTTGGATTGTGTCGACAGTTTGAAATATAAATTTATAAACATATACCGTATGTCAAGAATGAGTTTACACATTGATATAAAATTCATTTTTTCAATTTATAGTCGCAATAACGTGGCTGTTTCTTTAAATAAAAGGATTTTTGATAATCAATTTTTAATAATTATTATATTGAGAATATAAATATAAAAAAATTTCAATAGTTTGTTGTAAAATAAACGAAATTCACAACAAAAAAAATTACTGTCAAGTAATTGTTTACACAACTTGTGTATTTTTGTAATCTCTTCATTAACCTCTTCATTAACAGGTTCTACTTTTGGCGCAATGTTAAGAATACACTACAGTATAAAAATATGGATTCTATATATGAGATAAAGTATATAACAATGTAAATAATAACTTGTAAACGTATTATTATTTTTGACTCAGTAATCTTCTGCTAAATTAATGTTCATTTCTATAATTTTATTTAAAATAGTTAAATTTTTGTATTCCATGTAATCATTAGTTTTTTATTAACTATGTAATACTAAAAAATTTATAATAATTATCAAAATGAATTACAATCATCAGTATTAATTCAAACAATTAATAAATCCTTCTGTAAAACTTACGATTACCTCTTTCACCTCTTTTATGTTGTTGGTTTCTTTGACCAATAGTGCAAGATTATATATCTGTGGTTGCAATAGTGAAAATAATTAACACGAAATTAAATTAAAAACTTACTTTAAAACTTAAAAGGTATATGAGTTCTGTGCATTTTTTGAAAACATTTTCTTATTTATTAGCATATTTTGAATTAATTCTTATTGAAAATAGAAGTCATATTAATATATATATTTGCCAATTAATTAATTAACTATCGCATACCAGTTATATTATCTGATTAGTTAGGTACAAACTCTTATGTACCACTATTAAGGTAATAAAGACGATATATGAACAAAAAGGACATATGTTCTTTCTTTTTGTATACTTACTATTCTATAACACGACTTTCTCGTGACGAAGGATGATAATGTTATTTATATCACCATTTACGGGTTTTAGACGATATTGAAACAATAAATAAATGACACAAATATTATTCTAAAGAAACGAGCAATGTGGATTAAGATTACAAGAGTTTCAAATATGCTTAAAACAATAATATTATAAATAATAAGAATAATTCCAGAACGAAATTATTCAGCAATACCTATTTATAGTATAGTAGTACAGTATCACTAATTCATGTCACAAAAAAGTTAATAATCATGTTCCTGTATTGGTCTCTATTTTATTTTCAAATAAAATATTTTCCGATTATACTTCTAGACTATAACCTGTATCAATATTCTGATTTTATTTATTAAAATAAAATTAAAAATTTACAAATAAAATGGAGATATAGAGAAGTCTTAAGTTGCACTTAAACCAATTCCAAGTATTTCTTTGTTTTTTAAATGCTATTTTGAACTTAATTTGAAAAGCAATGTTTTTCTTTTATTTTTATACATTTTTTTTTGTGTTTTGACAGTAGGTGGAAGCATTGGAAGCCACCGTGTGAGACTTGAACCCACTAAACCACCTTTTAGGACTGAATGGGGAACATTTCCACAGCACTGTAAAACTTTTGTGAAATTTCTTTTCAGTAATCAGAGAGGAGAGAAAAATAGACTTAGTACCTAGCGAGCTAGATTTATTTAAGCCAGAAAGCTAAGGCGTACATTAGAGAAATTGAGTTATAGAGAAGGGTGTAGGTTAGAGTCCTTCTCCTCGAGGTAGTGGGATAGTTATTGGGGGGGTTTAAAGCGCAAGATTAGAACAAGATCTTCAAGAAGGGTTATAGGCATACAGACGTCAGGGAGAGACATTTCACTGAAATTTTTTTATATACCTATATACAAAAAACTGATTTTTCAACACAGGTCTTTGTTCGTATTGAGTATTAAAAAGTTATTATATTTTAAGTAATTGTTTTCAAGAAAAATCAAGTGCAATCAATAGCCGTCCTTAGAATTATTATTGTGTACGGTAGCCTATTCTTTTACCCAATTATCTGAACAAGATCTGCTAATAAATTTTTAAGAAGTGTCTGCCAATATGATGGTTATATTTGATATAACGCAGCTGGTCCCAAAACGCACAATCCTGCTATTATACTGCCTCCTAAAATACCGTTTAAAAGATATATACGAATATTTCAAAATACTATTATAAATCTAATATGAAAACATTTAAAAGAATATGTAAATCTTATACGAAATCAAATTAATTTATCACTTAATCAAACCAAATATATTTAAATCGTTGAATCATATTTATTACAAATGTCTTCATTTAAATTTTATTATTAAGTACTTCTTATAACCAATAAAAAAGCTTTTCAATACACCACTATAGTTTAGTCGATTGATAATAAAAATGTATACACATAGGTTAAGCACAATTAACAAGTCATAATGTTGGTTAGTTTCTTGACACAAAACGCATCCAAAAACCTCCACGCGGACTTGAACCAAAACCACGTATATCATTGAAAATATCTTTCACAGTATTTTCTGATCGTTCCAGTTTACAGTTTATAACTAAATAGTATAACATTGCTTTTGCCTGCATCAGTGCATAACGATTACCTAAAAGTAAAGACAATAATATGAAGAATACATATCATTATAAAAAATAAAATAAAATAAAATATAATATAATAACTAAATGCATTAACTCATTATAGTTATTTATATAAAAACTATAGTCGTACCTATGCAATTTCTAGGTCCTGCACCAAATGGAATATATGTGAATGGTTTAATATTTCCTTTATTATCATCACTAAAACGTTCTGGAATGAATTCTTCAGGATTTTCAAAATGTTGTTCATCCATGTGCAAGCCACTGATTGGAAACCAGACGCGATCACCGACTTTAAATTCGAATACAAAATTATCCTCTTCGTCTGTTAGTTTATAATCCTTGGAGCAAACACGATCAGTGAGTGCAGCAATAGACCATTTGCGGAGTGTTTCGTTTAGTACCATATCCATATATTTCATTTTATTTGCTATATCATAACTTAACGGTTGATCCTGCAATTCTTCTTTAATTTCAAGACATTCCTCATACAAACGTTGTTGAACATCAGGATTTGACATTAATTCATGACTTGCCGCACAAATTAATATCGTGTTATTCTCAAAAGCAGCGAAGAAGAAGACAAAACATTGTGCAACAATGTCTTCATCAGACCAGTGTTGTGCAGATTCTTTCTTAGCTTCTAGTAATAGTTGAATCATGTCGGGTCTTACAATGTTATTCTTCTCTCGGTATTTCATGGCATCAATGACAAGGCGCATGAAGTAATCTGTTTTTTTCTGATCGAAAATTTTGATACCGAGATACTGTAAAAAACATAATTACATTGATTTCAATAAATCTAACACTAACAAATAGTTGCATACTTAATTAAGTTAAGTATGCGTGATCTTTTGTAGTCATCTATATTAAATTATTTATATTTATTTATTTATTTATTATATTATTTATTATATTTATATATATTTATTTATTTATTTAATAATATTTCACGGAGTTTTATTAAAAGTTATTTTTTGTTGTATTTAAAAACTATATTTTTTATAACGGAATTTTAGAGTTAAGAATCTTTTTTTATATTTAACATTTTTGACGAATAAGCACACAAAGTCTGGGTTTTACTTTTACTAAGATTTCAAAAACCTTTGAAAAATACTTGGTGGCTCGGTCGCAAGAGCCAATCAAGAGTAGAGCTTCAACCGCTCGTTTGCATAGAACTCTATTTGGTATCGTTAGAAATCAATAAGTTTATATGTGACCAGATTAACCTAATATAAACTTTATTGGCGTATTAGACTTCTGTATTAAATATACAGTTCGAAAATTATTTGATAATTAACCGATTTTGCTTTATAATTAAATGCGCGCACTTTCTATATATAACAAGGGAACATATATATAGATAACGTATTCTCAGTTCATTTGTTAAAAGTTATATACTTTTAAAATATTAAAAGAATTTATTATTTATTTATTTTTTAATTAGATGCCTTCATAGAGAATATTTACAAGCATATACAAATATAGTTACCTTTAAAATCCAAGGTGCTACATTCGAAATCGTAAACTTAATCATTTCGCTTCCTCTGAAATTGGTAAGTGATTGGCCCACATTATAGAATTGATTATTTGGATCCTTATATGAATTAGTACTTATTCCAAAAGCAGTGGAAGCGATAATGTCATTTGAGAGCTTCGTCATGAATTGTTTCATTTCAAGTTCACAGCTGCCATTTGGCAATTGCATCTTTAAATTCTTTATGCACTCACTAAAGCATTCGTTCATCAATGGAAACATATTACGCATTTTGGCTGTAGTGAAAACTGGTGTCAATGTATTACGCATATTTTTCCAACGCTGATCCTTCATTATAGTAAGCATACCAGAAAGTAAAGGATCATCGTCAACATTGATGAAAGGTGTATGATTTGGAAAATTATCAAAGTCTTTAATACAAATTTTTTTTATCATCTCTGGTTCATTGATGATATAAACTGGTTTACGAAAATTAAAGAAACCTACAATTTTGCTAAAAGATATAAAAATATATACTTCTAAACCAACATTTCAATATACAACACTAATACTTACTGCATTTTATTGCGTTTATAGAAATCAATAATTGTTTTTTGCGCCGAGTCTTTGTTCATCACAACATTGCCGAAATTACCCACCACAGGATATGGTTTTTCATAGGGTATATTACGTTTCTTAAATTCATCGTGATAAATTGTTAGCCATCTATATGCCAACCACAAGGCTAGGGATGCTACTACAACTATTTCAAGAAAAGCCATTTTCGTTAGACAAAGTTTTTTATATCAAATTTCTTTTTATTTTGGATGACTCCAGTTACACATTTTAAGCGCGACTAAATTCATTATTCAATATTACGCGGTATTTAAAGTTAAAATATCTATACTTTTTATTATTGTAATAATTTTGACTATGGTCAAAGAGAGTAATTTAGTTAAAGTGATATTAGTTAGAATGATATTACGATCCTAGAGATAATAAATTTTTATCAACAGAGAACGAGCTTTGTTATGTTTATCAATAAAATATTCGGAGAGCTGCGCTCAACTTATACAGTTTTGTGAATTATGAGTAAATTGAGCAACAAATTATGAAACTAATTTAAAATTAAAAGTATTTGATAGTAAATAAAAAACAATAAAAATATAATAATTAATTTTTTTATTAATAAACAGACGGCAGTTTTAGGTATATAATTTGTTTATCTGTGACAAAAAATATATATATCTCTGTTAATTGAATGTCATAATTGTTTTGTTTAAATCAGTTAAACATTCGAATATTTTTTTTTTTGGTTTTTTTATGATGAGAAAGTGTCCGACTCCTTAACATTAATATGTGTTAGGTATTCGGACTAGAACCCCCGGTTATAACCGAGGATCTCTTTTATGTTTGTATTTCAAGCCATGCTCTTTTGATTTTCAATCTGCGTTCAGACCTCTACTTTTCATCGCATTTTCTTGGCGTAATAAATAATTAATATAAATAATAAATATATTATACTAGTTTCTAATTCCTCTTTCTAGGTGTAATTTCTTCGCTTTGAGGATTTAAATTACATATGACTCTATAGTTTGCCAGTTCTTTACAATATTTTACAATATTAAATTCGAAAAATTATATATTTATGATAAAATTATTATTTAACTTATACTTATACTACGTTGTACAGAAATTAACATTTTCAATGCATATGTCAACTCAGTAGTATTTTATGGATAAATATTTGAAACTATAATGCACTCTGTTCCCAATTTCATACCTACCACGATTTATATATATAAATTAAATTTTTATGTTAAAGGTTCTTTATGGTATTGTATGATGAGATATGATATTGTCTAGAAGGTCCTATATAACTGATTTTTTGAAATGGTCTCAGTATCGTTAGGTCTTATAATTTCTGCGCACAGTGTGCCAAAACAGAAATTATACAATCAAAATTCGATCATAATTCAAAACATAATATGTGATAACATCGTTGTTTTTCAACCGATTTGCTTAAAATTTGAATAGGAACAAATTAAATATTTATAAAGAAATAAATGGGGCTACATTGTTATAGTTTTGTGGTTAAAATAAATGCGGGGTCTTGAAGGTCACATTTTCTTAATTTTTCAAGTATTTCTCAGACCTGAAATAAGTATGAAGCATAAGGCTGCAAAAATCAATTTTTTTTTTTTGTGAAGCTAAAGTTTGACTATTCATAGGAAAAATTTTAATGAAAAACTCGGATACATTTTTTGGGTATCGCAGATAGAAATGAAAAAAATTATTAAAAATGGCCAATATTTTTCACATTCTCACTTATAACATTTTAGTGTTTATTAAAATTGTACATCTTGATCGTCTATCTACTGTTTTGGCACACTGTGAAGCGTGAGCAACATTATGTTCTTCACGATGATATTGTGAACCCTCCAACACAAGATCGTAGGTGTTTTCAATTATAGCTCAAATTATTTTATTGTTTAGTCTTTAAACTTAACAAACTATTTCTATATTATTCTTTATATAAGTATAGAGCCATGTATTACATATCAAGATTTTTTTAGTTCCAGATGTGTTTTATTTCCTCAAAAACTATGCTTCGTCAGCATGAATTCACAATCGTGTATTTTTTGCAAAATCACTTTGTTTTGATAATTAAACGGCAGTCAAAATAAAAGAAGTTACCACATTGGGATTGGTACCCTACATCTGATCACATAAATATTTAACCATAATAATTAATAAGACAAATTTGTAATATTTTAAAATAAATTAAATGGATGTACTCAATTTCTAAAATAATTTTTATAGCATCAGATCTTATACGCTATCAAGTCTATAAAATTTAATTAAATTATATTAATTTAGATAATATTCTATTAGTTCAAATTTTAGTGAAAATTAAATACGCTAAATAAACTTAATTAAGTATTATGTACTCAATTTTCTTGACCACATCTGGTCTAAGACTTGTAAATGATGTCACTGCTGGATATAGTACACAATTCCTACTCTCACTTCCGCTTTATGTACTCTGGACAACATTAGCAGTTTAATGAGACATATGGTAGCAAATTGGAGTGGATTTAAACGCCACAAGAGAGGAAGCTGTTTTGAAATTTCGTATTAATCGATTTAAGATTTCGCTCAGAAAAGTCTAAGCATTAGTAATCGATTCTAGCCGCAATAAAGACGCCTGTCTTGTAGAATGTTGACTCTCAACAGTCTATACGTTATTACTACAGCTTTAATATTCCGTCAAATTGCCTATTTTACCTATTTATTTATTAAAGTTTGTAGTACTTCAATATACATTGATATACGATAAATACTTATGCTTATAACTTATTACATAGACTGTTGCAGACAGTTTTTAACTGATAATCCTTTGATTATTATATTCGACAAATACATATCTAATATTCTACGGATTCGAAACTACAACTTAACTTTAAAGTAACTTAAATTTAAATAAAATCGATTACATATTGCACTCTAATCGCATTTCTTCAAAAGTTTGAACATTATAAGAACTAACTGTATACTACATTTCTGGAATCAGTGCAACGCTAGTAAAATGAAGTAACATTTTATGTCAGGAAAAGTCGGAATGAATGTCTGTACTGCTTTCTAACGGTCTTAGGCCGACCCTTGATGAGATTTTGCTTAGTAATATGTGACATTATGCACACCCTAATTGATTGAAAATCAACAAGCAAAAGAACCATATGGATTCAAATTGAATGGACACATAATATATATGAACTGATAAATTAATATGCCACTAGTAAAGACTTTATATCACGTTGAACTAAGTATGCTTAGTTGTCATACATTCGCAATCATTTTACAATTTGAGTAAATTTCCTTTCTGTTTTGTTATGAAAAATGTGAAAAATTATCATTATTGTTATGATAGATAAGCATACGATTTGGGTAAAAGCGTCGCATGCCAAATCTAATAAAATAATTAATTGATATTAAGGAACAAATGTCGTTGAACCTTATCTTATATTGAACATAATAGTTCAGCAATGAATTCCAGAATTTTTAAAAAATTATTATTGTTTTATAATTGTAAAGTACGGAAAGAACCAAATATTTAAATTGATCCTTAAATCCTTAAAATCAAAAGAACAGTATATAATGTAGAGTTCTTAGAATTTATCATTGAAATTTTAATTTAATCTTAAACAGAAGTTCGAATGGTCGGTGTGTTATCATCTTGAGTCTATTTTAAAGTAGTTTTCTTGACTTTATCAATGTGTGATTAAAATATAATAACTCATCGTTATAAGTAAAATTTTCTAAATTCATACAGAATTTAGAAAATTTATAAAACTAAGAATAATATACCATATATTTATATCATAAATCATTGTAATGATAGTAGGAAACTTAATATCAAATCAATACGTTAGATGGGCAACAACAAAAATTAACTGTTTATGATATCCGCACTATATATCCATCCACACCTATATTAACTATAGGCTACCATATTATATTCATTGAAGAGCTTGGACCAAGACAAACATGCTGACAAATATTGAATTATTGAACAAAAAAAATTCAATTCACAAACTCAAATGAAAGTATCGTAGTACCGACGAATCAGCATATTGGACGATTTATGTGAGAAAAATTTTTGATATCTAATATCCGTATATACGCATATTAATCTAAATGGGTTTTTTTTCCAAATATAATTTTTTTTCGAACCATTTGCCAATGCAAATTGTTTCAGTGCAATAAAATTTATTTCAAAAATAATTCAAAATCAATACTCCAAGTAAAAATAAGCAAATAGAAAATGAAATAATTTTAAAAGTCATGTATCAAATTAAATAACTATATAATAAGAAAAAAAAATTGTTTGTAGTATGTTCTTAAAATATTATAAATTGTAGCAAATCTGCAATATTATTTTATTCTGAATCAATTCAAATACAATTGATTCAGTTAATGTTCATAATATATAAAATTTGATTAAATAATTTCCTTAATTATTAATTAATAAATTATAAAAGAACAATATGAACATTTTGTAATTGCAAAATTCTAATGGTTAATTTGTGATATTCCGATAATAAATTAAATAAATAAAATATATTTAAGGTTTTCGTAAGTAATTGCACACTTCCGGAAAATTTTGCAAAACTTCTAGTATTATATGTTTTGATTGCAGCATATGACAATATTTCCTTACGTATCAATGAAGTTAATATTCAAAATTTTAATTTTAATGGAATAATAATTTATACTACGTACGCGTTTCAAAAATTTTTTCTTAAATCTTGTCTCTCTCTACACGATAAATAACTGCACTAATGCCTTACTTATACCTTTCTGATTGATCTGAGTGTTATTGTTATTACCCGTACTTCATCCGGTGCATAGAGTTGTTACATAGAATCTCCAGCTTTTTCTATCCAGCCAATCCAATTATATTACCGACGCTTGACTTGTTTGTTGATAACTTCTTGTTTTTCTAGTTGAAATAGTTCCATATTTGAAATTCTATGTAGCCACCAAATTCTCAAAAAACGAAGACATTTGTTGGTAAAACTTTAAAGTTTTCTCTGTAATTCACTATTCACTGATCATCAAAGTTTTTGATCCACACAATTTCATTGAAGACTATTCTGGCTTTTGATATTCTGCTATCCATATCTTTTGCTGCACCCCTATATGTATTAACGTAGCTACATAGTCTTCGACGTACTCGATGGATCTACCCTCAAATGTGAAATGAGTTTTTGATGTACTCTTGATGATGCATGTTTTGGTTTTAGCAACATTAACATGAAATCCAACCTTAGGCGTGATTTTTACTAGATCGTTGATTTTTGCTTGCAGGTGTTCTCTTTTCGATGAGACGAGCACTATGTCATCAGCGTAGTTCATATCTTCAAGGTGTTAGTTAAATTTCCAAACCATTACCTTATTTTCATACTTTACTTTTTTGAGAACAGCATCAAGACTAATTGTAAATATTACAACAAAAGTAGACACTCCTATTTTATACTAGTGAGCGTGAAGAAACTGTCACTTACGTTGCCGTTTTATAGGATTCGAGTATTGACCTCATGGTATTGGTCGCTAATTCTGAGTATGGTAAATTTAAAAATTCGGACAGCGATGACTTAGAACCATATATTACTCATTTAATATTATATTCTTTAACAAACAAAATATATAATATTTTTTTATTATAATACTTCCCAAAGTATATAAAAAAATTAAAATATCAACATGAAATAAACAAACTAATACACTACTCTAAAAACAATGAGACAACGGGGCAACTCTATTTTGGACTTGCCAATCGGTAATTTGAAGGCGGGAACTAATGAAACCGTTAAATAATAAATATCAATTTTTAAATCCGCATAGTTAATTAAAAAAAATTCAACTTACTTTACAAGAGGTACAAAAGTCATAGTTCTGGTTGCAAAACACAAAAAACTTTTGAACCGACCTTCCGACAGTAACTACCGACAGTAGTTACTATTAAACAGGATAAAATGGCCAAATATAATATAAAATTTTTTTTAATGTTTAAAATTTGACATCTTTTAATAGGTTTTTTTATGCTATAGTTCAATTTTAAAAATATATGGATTGGATGCATAATTTTTTGTATTCAATCCATAAAATTGTCTATTTTTTTAATAAAGGATAAAAGTATTGATTCAGTATTTGAAGACATATTGGTGGTTTCAGAGTTATTGTTGTTAGTTGGAGTATTCTTAACAATGTTTGCAGCAGTTTGCAGATTTAGTTTGTTATTCGAATAAGTTCCTGCATCTTAAGTTACATTAGTAAATTAATTTGACAAAATATTAGCAGAATTTATTGTGTCCGTTAGAATTCTACTTATATTATTTTTATTTTTTTGTTTTAGTTCAATGAATATGAAAAGTTGTATAGAACCTACTTAGAGAATTTTATTGCCTCGTCCGTAAGAATATACATTCCCAGGAGTTTATTGCGTTTGTGCATTAGCTTAGGGTGTTTTAACAGCACATGTATGGTCGACTCCTCATTCTTTTCGCAGAATCTACAGTTTGCATCCGTATGTATACCCACTCTTGTAAGCGGTGTTTTAGTTTATAGTGCCCTTTTAAAATTCCTGTGATGTTGTCAAGCAATTGCATTATAAGATTTATTTGGTAATTATCTGTTTGGGTTATTTGATTTGTAATTACAGCAGGATCTGAGCTTTTGTTGATATAAATCACAGACAAATTTGTCTGTGTATAAATGTATCGATCAATAACAGTCTGCAAAGCTGCCTCTTTACCAGTGTAGCTTTTACTCATCAACAATGAAGAGCTTATATTTAGTATAATGCTTATGTGAGCAAAAGTTTGTATTGCCATTTTTGAGTTTTTTACCGATTCGACTATCGATTTACTCAATGGAGTATGTAAAGTGTTTATTTGCACGGGAATTAAGGTGGTTTGGCTACTGTCATTTATTTTCAAAAAATTGATACTCTCACTTTTGTTGAATTCACCTGATTTTAGATTTAAATCACAAAAAAAGGATCTCATTAATATATCATTTTTTGTTCTGTGCCTACTTTGAATCTGGAGGGAAATGAGCTACGCTCATTGAGCTTTCTTTAAAACTCAGAAACTTTATTGTTTGTTTACAAATTGAGAAGAAACAATAGTCCAGTAATTAAATTTTGATTAATAAATAAAGAAAAGTCACTTTTAGTGATTTTAAAATATAAAAAAAAACTTTTTTATTTCAGAATTTAGAATAAAAATTGTTTTTGTTTTCTTTTTTATTCTCTGAATATTTTCATTTGTTTTAAGATCCCCTAAATTATTATTTTATTTCACAACCTTTTCACTTTCTGTTTCTATGACTTGTTCTTTTTCTTTCGTACAAGTTTCTTCAGGTGCTTCAGTTATTTCTAAATTTGGTATTTTCAAAATATGTTGCCTATATCTTCTACACTTTACTTCATTAATATCTTCAACTAAAAACCACTTTTGTTCCTGGAATCCATACTGACATAGGGTTTTTCTTAAAATATACCTTAAGGATTTAGAATTTTTCAGCTCCTAATATTTATTTGTGACGAATTTTGATTTGTTTTTGTGTAAGTAAATTATTCTTTTACTTTGTTCGGCATTTAGACGTTAAATCATTAGACAATGATGGTAATTTTGTTCTGAGTTTTCTAGCCATTAAAAGTTCAGCTGGACTTGCAAAATTGTTTTTAGGGAACGCACGAATCTGTACAGTAAATTGCCCACGTTTTTAGACATTTATTAAGTAACTTTTTAACAGTTTGTACTGATCTTTCATCAATACCATTTGACCTAGAGTCCATATTATTATTATTAGTATTATTTATTGATTCAAAAAAATTCATACAGCACTTACAAAAATTATAGAATTTTACTTAAAATCTTAATTGATAATAACATATTTGTTGTGTGTCAGATTGGCATACAAAAGAAGGTGCATAATATTAACATTATTATTTATATAAATTCTTCAATAATTAATTTTCTGTAACTTAAAAAACTTTTCATAAAATTATACAGTTTATAAATATTGCTACCGTTTAATAAGATTTTCACTTCTACTTCGGACAGAAGTGCTTTATCAAAAAAGCCTATGTTCTGTGATACAGCATTACGCCTATTACGCCTATTAAACTCTGTACCGTTCAGATTAAAAAGACCGCCTCTACATTTAAAAAGTAGGCTCGATATGTGCTGAGTGTTTTCGAAATAAAAATTATGCATAATGTCATATTGTAGCTGTGGGTACATGTCATGAGATCCCGACCTAGCATTCGTTACAAAAGAATGGTGTTCCCTCCGTTCATATAAAGTTATAATATTTTTGTGCAATAGTTTAAGGTCCATTCTCCTAAAACTGGTTATTGAAACACCCAGTTCTAAACACATATTTTCCCAATCTTTGGCCCAATATATACCTTTACTAATTATAAGTTCCGCTAATATTCGAGGCAGCCTTGTGGGGGGGAGATTAAGAATTTTTCTTACATATGCGAAATGTGTTTGTATTGTGTCTAAGAACTGCGTCGGTAAACCCGTTTCTAAGTGGAGCATATAGTTGGGGGTGTTAGTGGGTAGAAATAGTATCTTTTTTATAAAAAATCTAAAAAGTTTTTCCACTTGATCATAGTGTTTGTAACCCCAAACTTGGGCACCGTAAAGTACAATCGAACGTGCTGCCGAGTAGAAAATTTTCAATTTATTTTTAAAAGTTATTTTAGGATTAGACAAATACTTTGCCCATGTCGAGTTAATTGCACTTTTACCTAAGGAGAGTTTAGAAGTCAAATGATTGTTGTAGAAAAGGTTATACGTAATTAATATTCCGAGATATTTATATTCATTGACAATTTCTACTTGCTTTTCCCCAAATTTCCACGACAACGAATTACTTACTCTAGGACCTTTTTTAAAAATCATTATCTTAGATTTATCTAGATTCGCGATGAACTCCATTGTGAACAATACATAAATAAATCATCTATCATAATTTGCAATACATCAGGTGAATCCGCAAGTAGAACCACATCGTCAGCATACAAAAGCACTTTTATATTAGTTGAGTTAATAGGTACTCCACCCGTTAAAAGGTCATGCAGATCATTTAAGTATAGGGAGAACAAAATCGGGCTGAGCAGACATCCTTGTTTTACACCTTGAGTAACTTTAAATAAAGAAGAAATAAGATTACCGTCCCTTACGAGTATAATTTCATCAGTGTGCTCAAAAACTTATGAGACAAACCTAAAGAAGCTAATTTGAAAAATAAGGCATTCCTAGGTATAGTGCCAAATGCACATGAAAAATCCACATAGAGTCCATATTTGGGACTCGATGTGAAATGATCTATACTCCAGTCAACACAAAAAATTTTGAAATCGAGAGAATTTGTGGCGGCTGTTGTGTGTACTCCCAAAAAGAATAAAAAAAAATCCCTTTGCCAAATTGTTTGCCAAATTGTTATTCCAAATTATTTTTTTACACAATTTCATAATTCACTTTGCTATATTCGCAAAATTTTCATTTAATAAAGAATGCCCTACATATTTTGCAAATTTTTCCGTTTTTAATTTTTCAAAATCATTTACATTATAACACCGATTATTAACCAAATACCAAAAATCAGAATTTCTTATCGTCGAACTGCCGAACTGATGTTTTTGTTTTATCTAATATTTGCTAAACTGTAAATAACTTTGCCTATTTTTAGGAAAATGTACGATCAACTAAGATCGTACACAAATAAAATTATATCCATTTTTTACGGAAAAACGTGAAAATATGCTTTTCAATTTTGTTACGACTGCTAAATTTGAAGAACGTCAGTTTAACCATTCAATCTCATATGCTCGTCGAAAAAGAAAGCCCCTGATATAATCAAACAAGGCAGACGTTGGGTACTTTCATAGTCTTTTTTATTAGTGCATGTTTCCCTAAACGACTGTAACATGCCAACAAACCTACCACAAGTGTTATATCTTTACAAGGCATCTCAATGAGATTGGTGAATTTTTTTTATGAAGATTACCTTAACAACCCACTTTGAATATTTTTTGTCCATTTACTGTATAAATAGTTATTAAATATCTTTTTATAGATTGACTTTAAGAGTTAGTGAAAATAAGTGACTAAGAAATGCTGACATTTACGAAAACAAATTACTGGACTTCAAGTTAGGTAGGTTTTAGCGTCGATCCTAAGGCATCCCTTTAGGCCTCTTATACCATTGTGTTTACAAGTTAGTAGGTTAATTAGTGAACTTATCTGTAATCCAAAATAAATGTTTTTACAAACAGATTAAAGTTTAATTTTAAAGACAGTGGCAAAGTTTTCTCTGTAGATATCCGACCAAATAGGTTTGGGATATATTCACCCGACTGTTACAAGAAATCTATCTGATAAACAGAGGCAGATACAAAGACATCAGATCCATTATATTATAAAGCCCTGTATTCAGTTATTCTAAGTGTGACTTAAAACTGTACACAGATAAAATAGAGTTAAGGTGATGCATCACCAACGCAGATATTGATATGCAGATATATGTGGTCTTGGATGTCACAAATATTTCAGACATGTGGTGTTGTACAAGGCAGCGAATTTGAATCGCTTGAATGTTGAAACAAAGTCAAGTATTAAAATCTATAAGAGGCATATCCTTCCTGTAGAGAAAATAAGGTTTATGTACTCTTTCAGAATATTTAAAATTAGCTAAAAAGTTGATATAAAAAGAATAAGAATTCATAATTAATTAAATTATATATATATTTAATAATTAAATTATATATATTTAAATATTTATTTTGATCCTCTTATTTGGTTATGTGTCATTTAACACGTATTGAAAACATTACAGCTGCAGAGAAGTTGCGAAGAAAAGTTTTGGCATTATCACAAAGATTAATGCAGATGTCAAGATTCATTGACTAGTATTTTACAGATCCTAACTTCTTATATAAATACGTATGGGTATATATATTGTATGTAAAAATATTTGACATTTCTTATTACATTTTATATAGATACATGCTATAAATTTACGGACCAAAAAATTAACTGCAGAAGTTATCACGACTTGAAATGAAACACTATATAAATGTTCTAGTGTTGTATCACTGTTTTAACGGCATATTACAAAAAAGATTGTAATACAGATCATTATAGATTAACAAATATGCTAACTTTAAGACTTGTCATTTTGTAATATCCATCGTTTAATAACTGTTGGATATGTTGAAATTGTGATATCTTGATACAACAATAGTAATAAAAATAGTAATAGTAGATTTATTTTTTGTTTTGGATATGTTAACTATTAAAACTGTCATATTCATGGTAGTGTAAATATACAAAAAATTATAGAAAACCCATTACATCTACAAGATGTCACTTGTTTTTTAGTCACTTGTTTTTTAATCACTTGTTTTTTAGGTTTTTTAGTCTACAGGCGTTACAGATCCAAATTTCTTTGCAAGTGACGAAAATGTGAGGAAAAAGTGACATAAATTGTGGATTCTAACTGCACTATCAGCATGACTGTCAGTTTTTTTTGGAAGTAAAACTTGAAATATGAATTTTAAGTAATGTTGTGTGAAAAACACGTTGCCACAACTCACACGTCCATAACCAATTTTGGCTTGCTTGCAGGATAAATTTCACAGATATATTATACGATAATGCCATCTGTTTCCACTGGGCAGCTAAACTTTTGTTGCAGGGTTACATTAAGGATCGTGTTTACACATATAATAAAATTATTTAATGCTTTAAAAACCAATATATTGTTCTCGTCATGTTCCGATAAGTATAAGAAACAACCTCAAAAGTATTCCATACCGAAAGATTTCCCATTTATTGCATTTGAATGATATTGTATTTCACACTTACTAGCGAGGCTTCAATACTATAATTGAATCAAAATGATCAACATCTTAAATATATTTTATAATTATTAATAATATTAATAATGCTTTTATTAATATTAATAATGCTTTTGCTTTTGGAACCACAAAATGAATAGTCTTGGACAAGAAAACCAAAAACTTAAAAAGGTAATATCTATACATATTGATAATTTGTAGAACGATGAATAGATAATAATAGAATAGAATTTAACTCATTTAACTCAATTGTAATTTATTTTAATAACTATCGAAATGTAGCGGTAAACATTTAACCAGCAGAAAATTAAATAATAATTACTAAGCCAGAAATGATAATATGTTTATGTATATGTAATTATAATTCATAATATTATATAATTATGCCTTATGAATCCACATTAATAGATTGTATTAAACCTTTTACATAGACCCACAAAATAGACCAGTTAATGTCTGTTTATCCTATAATATGTACTTGGTTTTGGAATTCTTTCTATTGCTTTTCAACCAAATTTTCTTAGACATTCAAAAACTTTTAATTAGCGTAACCATACAGGACGTTTATATGTGATATATTGGACAATGAAATTGGCCCCAAGATGGATAGGTTTGCTATTGCTCTGTTCTTGCTTTTGCCCATTGTTACATTACATAATTTAAATAAGAATATTTATTAAAATAATTACTTTTCAATTTATACACATTATATATTTATGTCACTGACTTTGATATTTATTACAAATGTGTAAAATAATCAATAAATTTTATTTTTAAGTACTCCTTACCAATATATAAGTATTTACATTCACCTATATAGTTCAATCGTTTGATAAACAAATTGTATATACACAAAATTAGTGCAATAAATCAACCATTAGGTTAGTTAGTTTCTTGACACAAAATGCATCCAAAAGCCTCCAATCGGACTTGTATTAAAACCACGCATATCATTGAAAATATCTTTCACAGTATTTTCTGATCGTTCTAGTTTACAGTTAATAACTAAATAGTATAACATTGCTTTTGCCTGCATCAGTGCATAACGATTACCTAAAAGTGAAGACAATAATATGAAGAATACATATCATTATAAAAAATAAAATAAAATATAATATAATAACTAAATGCATTAACTCATTATAGTCATTTATCCAAATATATTATAATCGTACCTACCTATGCAATTTCTAGGTCCTGCACCAAATGGAATATATGTGAATGGTTTAATATTTCCTTTGTTATCATCACTGAAACGTTCTGGAATAAATTCTTCAGGATTCTCAAAATGTTGTTCATCCATGTGTAAACCACTGATTGGAAACCAGACGCGATCACCAACTTTGAATTCAAAAACTAAATTATTGTCTTCGTCTGTCAGTTTATAATCCTTAGAACAAACACGATCAGTGAGTGGAGCAAAAGACCATTTGCGGAGTGTTTCATTAATCACCATATCCATATATTTCATCTTATTTCCTGTATCATAATTAAACGGTTGGTCCTGTAATTCCTTTTTGATTTCAAGACATTCCTCATACAAACGCTGTTGAACATCAGGATATGACATTAATTCGTGACTTGCCGCACAAATCAAATTTGTGTTATTCTCAAAAGCAGCGAAGAAGAAAACGAAACATTGTGCAACGATTTCTTCGTCAGACCAGTGTTGTGCGGATTCTTTCTTAGCTTCTAGTAACTGTTGAATCATGTCGTGACGTACAATGTTGTTCTTCTCACGGTATTTCATGGCATCAACGACAAGCCGAATGAAGTAATCTGTTTTTTCTTGATCGAAAACTTTTATGCCAAGACCCTGAAATAAAAAAATAATTCATTCAATTTCCATAAATTTAACATTAATAAATAGCTGCAATGATTTCAAAAATCTTTGAGAAACGTTTGGTGGCTCGGTTGCCAGAGTACAGCTTTAACCACTTTTTAAGTTCGTAAAAATTTTTACTACCAAATCTACGTAGAATTCTATCTGGTATCGCTGGGAAAAAATAGATCTATGTCAGGTCGTAGATCTATTGGTTCTTCTTTTTTATATTTATAGAATCCTTCATTTAAAATTTCTACGAGTATATAAAAATATAGTTACCTTTAAAATCCAAGGTGCTACATTCGAAATCATAACCTTTAGCATTTGCGTTCCTCTTAAATTGGTAACTGTTTGCCCAATATTATAAAATTTATTATTTGGGTCCTTATGTGAATTAATATTTATTCCAAAGGCAGTCGAAGCGATAATGTCATTCGAGAGTTTCGACATGATTTTTTTCAATTCAAGTTCACAGCTGCCATTTGGCAGTTGCATCTTTAAATTCTTTATGCACTCACTAAAGCATTCGTTCATCAATGGAAACATATTACGCATTTTGGCTGCAGTGAAAACTGGTGTTAATGTATTACGCATATCCTTCCAACGCTGATCCTTCATTATAGAAAGCATACCAGCTAGCAAAGGGTCGCCGTCAACATTAATAAATGGTGTATGATTTGGAAAGTTATCAAAGTCTTTTATGCAAATTTTTTTTATCATCTCTGGTTCATTGATAAAATAAACTGGATTACGAAAATTAAAGAAACCCACAATTTTGCTATAAAAAAAAATTAAAAAAATTATTCATGAAATAACTTTGAATATATTTTTACTTACTGCGTTTTATTACGTTTATAGAATTCTAGAACTGTTTTGTGGACTGACTCTTTGTTCATCACAACTTTACCGAAATTACCTACTGCAGGATATGGTTTCTCATAGGGTATATTACGTTTCTTAAATTCATCGTTGTGAATTGTTAACCATTTATATATTGCCCACAAGGCTAGGGATGCAACCAGAACTATTTCATAAAAGGCCATTTTAGCTTTTTATATTAAATTTCTTTTATTTTGGATGACTTCAGTTATATGTTTTAAACGCAACTAAACTCAATTGTCAATTATATGCGGTATTTATAGTTAAAATAATCATACTTTTGAATTGTAATATTTTTGACTTTGTGTGAACGTATGGTGAATGACTTAGTTGAAGTAAGAGATATTGAGGTCTTAGAGATAGTAAATTTTTATCAACAGAGAACGAGCTTTGTTCTGAGTACACTAGTTTACAAACAATTAAAAATTTTGTTTTCTAATGATGACCCTTTATTTTTTATAATTAAATTTTCCACAGAAGTCGAAAATCATAATGATTTTTTTCCTGTGCACCATTTTCACGTCATTTGCGAAAGACTCTTATTTTAGTTTTTCTCAAAAGCCTTCTCGCATATATTTTGCATATATTTTTAAAACTTTTTATTGTCCATATGGAGCTTATTATATTATACAATAACTGAAAGCTAAACTTTGTACGAATGTTTTAAGTTACATGATGGTAATGTGACTTAATTGATTTAGCTGTTATAGTTTAAAATGTACAGATGCAAAAATTTGTTTACCCTTTTCTAACGTATTTAGATTTTCAATGTGATGGGTCTCTCACAGAAATTAAAAAAAATTTTTTTTTTGGAACTGATTTAATTCAAACTTTTTGAGAGGTTCAACATAAACATCAATAAAAATTTTAAAAGTTAGTATATACGTCATTTTCAAAACTTGCCTAAGTCAAGTCAACAATCAATCCAATATACCATAGAAAAATAATTTTTTCGAAAATTATATTATATTATCCATATATTACATACTAACATGAGGAAGTCGGGCACACCGTTTCGTTGACGGTTGGTTTGACGGTGCATAAAGCATTCCACCTACTCGTCAAAAAAAAAACTTACTCTTCTTTATTTAATATATTATTAAATTCTTTATCTTTCATCAGTTCTCTGATGTGGTCCAACAAAGATAACTTTTTTCGTTTAACAAAAGGGCCGATAATTAGCCACAGAAATTAAAATTTTCAATGCATATATTAACTCAGTAGTATTTCATGGATGATTATTAAAAGCATAATTTTTTTTATAATTTCATAAATGTTATCAAATTTCATGCGCCATTGCTGTTCTTAACTTCTTACCTACCACTAATTATTGTTTATTATTGTAAAAAATTTAGTATATAAATTAAATTATTACATAAAATAAGTTACTACGAAGTATGATCCTGTGATGATAGAGATACTTTTTCAAATAGTCTCAATGTTGTCTCTTTTTATAATTACTAAGTGAGCAACCATTATGTTCTTAATGATGATCTTGTGATTCCTCCAACATAGGTGTTTTCATTTATAACCAAAATTATTTTATTACTTAATCTTAACGTTTAACAAACCAATTACAAATTATTCAATGTATAGATATGGATAGTTTGTATTGCATATTAAGCATTTTTCAGTAATAAAAATCTTTTATCTCAACAATTATGCTTCATCAGCATTTGTAATTTACGATTGTATACTTTCTGCAAAATCACTTTGTTTTGATAATTAAACAGCAGTCAAAACAAAAGAATTTACCGCACTGGGATTGGTACCCTACATCTGATCACATACATAGCTTACAAGAATGGTTAAAAAGATAAAATTGTAATATATTAAACATATATTAAATACATTTATTTAAACTCTAAAAGAATATTCATAAAGTATATACTCTATCAAAGCTCTAAAATTTAATAGAATATTAATTTAAGTTTTATACTATTAACTTTATTTTTAGTTAAAGTTAAGTACAGTTAGTTAACTGTTTTAAGTTTTATGTGCTTAATTCTTGGCTAAGTTAACCATATCTAAGGCCTGCAAATAGTGTCATAGCTGGATATAGTACATAATTCCTACTCCCACTACCCATTTATGCATCCTGCGCAAAGTTAACAGTTTAATGAGAGATATAGTAATTAATTCATGTGAATGTACACGCCACAAAAGAGGAAGCAGTGTTGTCATTTTAAAATAATTGATTTAGAAAGTTACTGAGCGAAATCTTAGCATTAGTTATCGATTCTAGCGGTAACAAGAACGCCTGTCTTGTGGAATATTGGCTCCCAATGGTCTGTACGTTATTCCTACTGCTGTTATATTACTTATATTTAAACCTTATAAAATTATACGTTAAATATTGCGGACATAGTGTTTAACTAGTAGACTTTTAATTTTAAATTCGACAATTACATATCCGGATCATACATTCTATGGATTCAATACTACGAGGCCATAAGAGATAACTTTACTTCGAAAAAAAACGATATTAATATTCAATTGGTTCCGGTCTAACTTCTTGATTATATACTGTACTCAAATCGCATTTTGGTATGTATGAATTTCTCCAAAAATTGAAAAGCTATGAGGACTGCACATTATAATTTTAAAAAATGATGCGTAGTAAAAGTTGAATTTTATATTACAATAAAAATTTTATATTCTAGTAGAAATAATATTATTGGCTTTAAATAAATAAATTCTGATTTAAAACGATTTTCTGTGCTACTCTTTAATGGTTCTAGACCGATACTTTATGAGATTATGCTAAGTAAGACGGGACATTATCACACCCTGATCGATTAAAAATTAATAAGTAGAAGAATCATAAAAAACCATTGACCTATTTGCGTACATTATACCCTTGATGCAAGTATGTACACCAATAAATTAATATGCTATTATTAAAAACTTTTTATTATGTTGAACTAAGTATACTTATGTGTCATACATTCGCAATCATTTTACAATTTGAGTAATTTCGTAAAGAAAAGGGAAAATAATCTTTTTGCTTTGATAGATAAGCATACAGTTTGGACAATAGCGAGGTTTGTCAAATCTAATCAAATAATTAATTGATATTAAAGAACAACTTTATGCATATATCTTTACTTGTCAAGTGGAGTTTTTACCTCATTGTATATAAGTAAGCCGTTAAACCTTATCTTATATTGCATACAGAGTGCAGTAATGATTTGCAGAATTTTCTAAAAATGTTCTTTTTATCTTTTTATGAATGGAGAGTACAAAAGCACCAAATATTTAAGTTACTCCTTAAGTCTCTAAAATCAAAGAATAATGAATATTTTAGAATTTTTAGAATTTATTTTTGAAATTTTAATTTAATGCTAAACAGAAATTCCTTCAATTGGTGGATCTGATACATATGAAAGAAATTCACATATTTTAAAATTTGAATAACTTTGTACCATATGTTCATTTTTGTAATGTTTTTGCACTGGAATTTTTTTTAAAATGGAAAATCGTTGTGTAAAGTTTTCATCACTTTGATGAAGCTACTTTAAAACTGGAAGAAGGACTGGGCTGATTAGCTTTCGCCATGAAGTACATATATTGCAATTTCATGTGTGTTTCTTAGCTAAATACATATTTATAGTTTATTCTGTTTAGCTAACTGTAAAAAGAACTGTATATTTATACAGATAATATATTCTGAAGCATTGCTAGTAGTTTTGTTGTTTTCGTCAAAGATGATTAAAATATTGAAACCCATCGTTATAAGATAAAATTTGCTTAATTCATAAAATATTTATAAAACTAAGAATAATATACAATTTACAGCATTAAAATAATATAATATAAAGCAATAAATATTGTTGGGTATGTTATTTATAATATAAATCATCTGAATGATACTGAATACAGAGGTGCAGTACTAAGTATCAAAAATAAAATAGATCTCATTAAACTTACGGACCTATTCTGTGCACTTGACAGATTTGTCAAATTCTTTGATAAAATTTTTGATTTTTATAAAGTTGAAAGCTTTTTGGTATTCTGGACACATCTTGACAAATTTCAAAGCTTAAAAAATGCTTGTAAAGAGCACATATTTTAAGTTGCCAAAAGCATTTTTCCTACATTCAAATAACAATAAAAAATATGCTTGTAAAGAGCGTATATTTTAGTTAAGAATATTTGTCATGCATGCAAAAAATAAAAAATGCTTAAAAAGAGCATATTTTTAAAGTTGTCAACAGCATTTGTAGTATTGACAACTAACAAGGAAAAGAGCTTTTTATTTATGTCACAGAGTACCAAAACCCTTACAGCAGTCAATTTTGACAAGTGTCAATGTTTGACAAGTTTATAAAGTGCACAGAATAGGTCCGTAAATATATAAAATTTGAAAATTCGAATATCAATTTTTTATACCATGTATTAAGATATTTTTTAACAAATGTAATATATAATTAGAAGGGTTCAAACAGTAATGAGGAAAAAACAACTAAAATTTTAATTAATTTATTGAAATTTGACTGACCATACAATGTTGATTCGTTGTATATCCAATTTCTCATCATCAGTGATCTTAGAAAATATTCGAATTTTTTTAATTACTTTATAATACGCATATAATTTGTTGGACTATAATTTTTTATATAATTTTTTTATATATTTTTCAAATATATAAATTTGGAACGACAAAAAGTTTAAGTAATTAAAATTTTAGTCATAAGGAAATAGACTAGCAGAACTGGTTGAAAGAATAAATTTCCTGCTCTTAACACAAATACTCAATGCGCGCATTTATTTGTCAAATATTCAACTCAATTTTGGACTCGACAATTGGTCATTTATGGGCGGAAAATAACATTGTAAAGTAATGGATATCTTTTTGATAATCTGCTCCATTTAAAAAAAAATAAAAATCCAATTAGGGGCATAAAAGGTGCAAAGCACAAAGAACTTTTCAAAAAATACAGCTGTGTTAGTCGCTTGAGATTCTAATAAAAAATTGTTGATATTGGCTATTGTTGGTTGGCTAACACTTAATCTGTTTAACACGTTATATATAATATAATCGCTTAAATTTAAACAAAAAATTTAGTACTTTCAAAACGAAATATGTTGAATCCATTATTTTTCATACTGCTTCTTAAGATTCTTATACCTCACATTTTATAATATAGAGTTGTATATTATTTCAATATCTGTTGCAATTAGCGTCCAACTAAAGCAATCTCCTTAAGAGCATAGACAATGAACCTGTATAGAAACGACAATGAACCTGAAATATTATGAAATTCTCGTTTCAATTTCATGTATACCACAATTTTTTTCGTCGTCAACTGCATCGCAATTAATATATCAGGTTTTTTAGCGATTTATTTGTGAGAATATATACGATACAAGATACAAAATACAAATGACTACTCTTTGCTTGGAGTTAAAGTTAAGAGAACGTAAAATATTTAGATCCTTTTTTATTTTTAAAAAGCAATATACACTAGATGATAAACTGAAAAGTAAAAAAGTGTAATGAGCACTTTACTTACAATAAGTAAAGCTCTATAAGTTTAATCTGTTTCCAATTTGAAGAAAAGTATGGGTTGTGATTATAGTTTTATATTAAATTGATTTTTAATGTCCGTTTTGACGAAAAAAACTACATACTTAATATAAACTATTGTTTTCAATAGAGGGGTATTTCGAAGAGTATTAAATTAGAACAATAAAATTTTATAATTTTATTAATTAGTTGAATTTTTGCTAGACCAAACAGCTGTTTCGAGTATTGCCCAACAGCCATCATCAGTGGTTTTGGAACGATTTTTTATATATACATATATATTGATTCGTAAATAATTTTTTAAGACTCCAACTACGAGGAATCAAATTCGTGCTCTGCCAAGTTTGAAGCTCAGAGTATGTGTTCATTAGCTAACTGACCCAAAGCCGTACTTGGCTTGTATGTTAACACTTTTTTCCAGAGTTTTATCATTTTTTGTGCACATTTATTTACATATTCACTTGCTGTGTTTTATATTAAAACGAAATTATGAACCAGCTGTAGAAGAACTGAATTATTTAATTATATTTTTATATGTAATTGTTAATTTTCAATACTATTCTTTTGTATAGACATTACTTATTGCATAATTTTATATGAATATAATTATATTTAATATTTAATAAGACTTTGTTATTTTCCAGCAATTATTATTGTTAGTAATTAAAATTATACATTTATAACATATAAAAAATACTACCACTAAAATTAAACATGATGGAATTTTGGAATTTTCAAATATATTAAAATAATTTATTAAATCGGAAACATGTGACATAATTTTATATATGCCAAAAATTAATATAAAATATAATATAATAATATAAAATAATAATATATTAATATTAATATAAAAAATAATATAATATAAAAGTAATAATAATATTCTAAATCATTCACTATAATAATTAAATTATTATAATATTACTTTTTAATGCTTGTATATTTGCTTTGAATCGTCCAACATAATACGTACCTGAATCCTTTAATACTTTATATTAAATTACTGTAATAATTTTTTGTTTTACTTTAAATAAATTAAAAAATATTTTTTATTTATTCCAACTTTATTTTATCTTAGCTTTTTCTAAAATAAGCAAAAAATATATTACCTAAAAAATTTGGTTTTCATTTTGCTGCATTATTATTCAAAGAACTAATTCAAATTATATATTTACTTAAGGTTTTTATTTAAAAAATTAACATAAATATTTTTATAAATTTATTCAAATTTTTATTAATTTAAAACTGAAAATTATTTCCAATTTACAGATTTTCAATCCTTTTGGATAACGAGCTGGTGTAGCTCACATTTCAGGCGAACAGCACAGCTGAAGCAACAGGTTGAACACGACGAAAGTTCACAAAAACAACGTCAGAAGGATATATTCGCCCTACAACAAAATCTCAGTGTCAATTGCAATTTTCAGTTTAGTCTACAACAACAACAAAAGCAAAAGGAAGAACAGGACTTAAGAGTAACGAATCGCTTGAACGGCAATAATAAATCTAAAGGAGCACCAGCTGGGCGTGATTTCAGTTTCGAAATACGAGAGACAAAATTTATTGAAAATTCCATGGGTGAGTAAGCTTTCGTGCACGGACTATTTAATTAACTGGGAAAAATTAAAAATTCAATTAATGAAGCACTTAATTATTTGCTATTTATTTTGTAATATTTTACCATATTTCGATACGTAATTATGGAATCACTTAAGAACATTTTCTGTTGCTAGGTTTTAAAATTTATTCGAATGAGTTTACATTTTTAAACAATTTATCTGTATAGGATTATATCAGTTAAAATTATATAAAAATGTTTAAGAAAACTTTACGCATAAGTTGTGTATTATAAATAGTTGTTTATCTATAAGCTTTTGATAAGTGACACTTAATACATAGTTTTATTGAAAAATTATAATTTGCCGTAATATTTGAGTTAGTTTAAATTGTGTGTAATCTTATTTCTTTAAATTTTTTTAATTTATAATATACATACGTCCTGTTAAATATGTCACCTAAAATTATTTACAAAAATCGGTTCCGGTGAAGCATAGGTCAGCAATGAACTCATACCAAATTTGCACCACATATTTAATATTCGGCGAGCTGCCTTTATTCTCCCACTCTGCATGGACTAAGCACATTGAGGTAATAGATGGGCACTCTCTCTTTTGTAATCTATATATGGTAGGTTTCATTTAAGTAAAATTTGCGCTATATCATTCTAAGTATTTCTCAAGGTGTGATATATATAAATTCCTTTTTGTTATTGTAATTTCTCTCTCGATAGGCACCGCATCAGTCAGCCGGTATATATCTGTGTTGTAGATAACTCAGTACATAGAATAGTTGATTACTAGTATAATTTCTAATTTTTAAAGTAATTTTTTTAAATTTTTTTATTTTTTTATTCTTTTCAGATTTGTTTATATGAGATAATTGTTGAATTGCAGATCTCGAGAATTAGACACGTTATTAAGCACCTCAAAGTCAAATTCCTTAAACATCAGTCAGTATCTTGCATTGTTTTAATGACCAAAAATTCGTTACTCCTTTCTTCTGCAATTTCAACCATACAACTTATAAAAATGTTATATAATAGATGTTATATACAGTGATTGTTTTATACATAGATATGTACCGCATATACCACGTAAGAATAACACACAGAATCATTGAAGTATTTGCTTCGACTCGGCTGTTAGCAAATATGGTATCCATACTGCAAACACCTTCCCCATTGATTAAATATTCATCCATAATATAACATATATGTATATGCTTTTGATTCCTTAACATGTCAGCTATTAAATATTTTTTTATTTTCATATACACACTATCATAAGAACATTCTGAATTGATATTATGTTTTGAGATTAACAGTCTCATTTAAGCGATCTGATCTTTCGACTTTATTAATAACCAAACAGTCGTATTAGTATAAAATATTACACTAGTATAGTAATAAATTATAGTGGATTCAAAATTCAAATCAAAATTCGTTTTTATAATTTTATTGGAAAATTTCGAATATTGCTAAACTGAAACTGACTTGGCACTTGTCTACTAATGACAGAGGGTGTCATGAATTTTCCTTACCCATGTTATAAATGTTAAAATTAAACTAAAGTATAGTTACACCACTGAATTTTTGGAAGTCTATATTTCACAAATTGTAAATATTTAGAAAATGGTACTGATTTTTTGAAAATAAATAATAACAAATATAGGGAGGTTTTGAGATAATGAAATTTTGTGGAGAAGAAATTGGATAAAACCTCTAAGCTTAAAATTTAGCAGGACACGAATTCGATTCCTGGTACTTGCAGTCTCAAAAAATTATTTACGAATAATTAAATATAAGAATTATTTTCAAGACCACTAATGATGGGTATTTGGCAATACTCGAAACAGCTGTATGGTCAGCCAAATATTCAATTAATTAAAATAATATGAAATTAATTTTTGTTGATGTAGTTCACTAGTGTTCGAAAAATCTCTTTATGAAATATACTAGTTTCTATTAAATATAATAGTCACTTTCGTCAGAAAAATATGAGGTTAAATTACAACTTATACAAAACTTTTTAAATAAATAAGCTACGAACCAACATCATTCTTAAATCCAGTTTTATAGACTAAAATTCAATTAATTGGGATTTCTTAAAGTTCTTAATTTATTAGACTATATATAGCTTAATTCATAAATGTTTTTAGGTTATAGTATATAAAATGTTAATATTTAAATATATTAATAAAGGAGCGTAATACAAAAATATTTTAATAAATTTATTTTTCGTAGATAAGACAATGGATAATGTAATCTGCCAATATAATAATCAAAACTCTATTTATGTACTTAATTCCAGTTCCTATGAGGTGAGATATGTTTTTTATTTTCTTTTACAAACATTGCATATTTCTTATATAT
>NC_051847.1:77642366-77652162 GCF_002237135.1 Teleopsis dalmanni | reverse complement strand
CGGTCACAATGTAAATGTATAAGCTTTTGATAAGTGACTCTTAATATATAGTTTTATTGAAAAATTATAATTTGCCGTATTATTTGAGTTAGTTTAAATTGTGTGTAATCTTATTTCTTTAAATTTTTATAATTTATAATATACGTCCTGTTAAATATGTCACTTAAAATTATTTACGAAAATTGCTTCCGGTGAAGCATAGGTCAGCAATGAACTCAATTCAATTTTGCACCATGTATTTAATATTCGGCGAGCTGCCTTTATTCTGCCACTCTGCATGGACTAAGCACATTGAGGTAATAGATGAGCATTTTCTCTTTTGTAATCTATATGGGTTTCATTTAAGTAAAATTTGCGCTATATCATTCTAAGCATTTCTCAAGGTGTGATATATATAAATTCCTTTTTGTTATTGTAATTTCTCTCTCGAGAGGCACCGCATCAGTCAGCCGGTATATATCTGTGTTGTAGATAACTCAGTACATAGAATAGTTGATTACTAGTATAATTTCTAATTTTTAAAGTAATTTTCTAACTTTTTTCTTATGCATAGTTTTGTTGTCCAGATGTCAGTTGAATTTCACCACTAAGAACTGACAAATAGGTGAAAACTTCAATATAGCGTCTAATTTTGTTAGACAAAAGTTTGTACTTGTCTTTTATTTATTGATTAACTTTTTAATTAAATATCTTTTATTTAATATTCTAATTTGTTCTATATATTTCTCTTATTGTGTTGTCGTTTTTTGTTGTTGTTATTATTATTGTATGATTTTCTTTTTAATTTTCCCGCTATAAACTTTAAATTGTATATTTTGTTAGTTTTCCTGAACTTAACTATCGAAGATAGTCAAAATATCGAAATAATAATATAATAAAATGTAATTTGTTTAAATATAAATAATAAATTATAGTTTTTATTTTGAATTTAAATTAATTGGTCAATTTCAAATAAATTATTATATTTTTCTTAACTTAGTGGATGAAGTAATACATATTATCCAAGTTGTAAAATTTTTTGCCGACCTACAAAACTTGTATAAGGACTCGAAGCATTTTGTGGGAATATTATACCTTATGGACAATTATAATTTGTCCAATTATTCCATGTTGTAATAGTACATATCAAAGTTGAACAAAGTATTGTTTACAGCAAACCAAATAATTTCTAATTTCACCAAATAGATACCACCATTTTTTATTGGCATTTAAAATGTTTTAATCCAAATTTTTACGTACTTAATGATTTTTTGTAATTAAAATAATTTCATCAAGCCATTAAAATTGAACAGAATTTGAATGAAATGCTAATCATTTAACCAATTCTTTCTTCACTGAGCATTCTTTTCAGATTTGTATATATGAGATAATTGTTGAATTGCAGATCTCGAGAATTAGACACGTTATTAAGCATCTGAAAGTCAAATTCCTTAAACATCAGTCAGTATCTTGCATTGTTTTAATGACCAAAAATTCGTTACTCCTTTCTTCTGTAATTTCATCCATACATACATCCATACAAAATGTTATATAACAGATGTTATATACAGTGATTGTTTTATACATAGATATGTACCGTATATACCACGTAAGAATAACACACAGAGTCATTGAAGTATTTGCTTCGACTCGGCTGTAAGCAAATATGGTATCCATACTGCAAACACCTTCCCCATTGACTAAATATTCATCCATAATATAACATATATATGCTTTTGATTCCTTAACATGTCAGCTATTAAATATCTTTTTATTTTCATATACACACTATCATAAGAACATTATGAATTGATATTATGTTATGAGATTAACAGTCTCATTCAAGCGATCTGATCTTTCGACTTTATTAATAACCAAACAGTCGTATTAGTATAAAATATTACACTAGTATAGTAAGAGTTCATTTCTATATTTTTCGAAATCAAAATTCTTTTTTATAATTTTTTCTGAAGATTCGAATATTGCGTCACTGAAACCGACTTGGTACTTGTCTACTAATGACCAGAGGGTGTCATCAATTTTCTTTACCCATGTTATAAATGTAAATACTTTAGTTACACTACTGAATTTTTGGAAGTCTATATTTCACAAATTGTAAATATTTAGAAAATGGTACTGATTTTTTGAAAATAAATAATAACAAATATAGGGAGGTTTTGAGATAATGAAATTTTGTGGATAAGAAATTGGATAAAACCTCTAAGCTTAAAATTTAGCAGGACACGAATTCGATTCCTGGTACTTGCAGTCTCAAAAAATTATTTACGAATAATTAAATATAAGAATTATTTTCAAGACCACTAATGATGGGTATTTGGCAATACTCGAAACAGCTGTATGGTCAGCCAAATATTCAATTAATTAAAATAATATGAAATGAATTTTGTTGTCGTAGTTCAGTACTGTTCGAAAAACCTCTTTATGAAATATACTAGTTTCTATTAAATATAATAGTCACTTCCGGCAGAAAAATATGAGATTAAATTACAACTTATACAAAACTTTTTAAATAAATAAGCTTCGAACAAACATCATTCTTAAATCCAGTTTTATAGACTAAAATTCAATTAATTGGGATTTCTTAAAGTTCTTAATTTATTAGACTATATATAGCTTAATTCATAAATGTTTTTAGGTTATAGTATATAAAATGTTATTATTTAAATATATTACATAAATTATATTATATATATTATATAAAGGAGCGTAATACAAAAATATTTTAATAAATTTATTTTTCGTAGATAAGACAATGGATAATGTAATCTGCCAATATAATAATCAAAACTCTATTTATGTTCTTAATTCCAGTTCCTATGAGGTGAGATATGTTTTTTATTTTCTTTTACAAACATTGCATATTTCTTATATATATTAAATATAATTTAATGTATTAAATAACGTTAATATATAAAAATATAAAATATAAATAAATAAATTTTAATGTAGGTATAAAAACACATTTTTGTATTTGTATTGTAAATCTATATATAAAATATATATACAATATAATATAAATATTATTCAAAATATAAATAAATATATAATAATATTAAAATATGTATTTATATACATATTATGTAAGATATTACATATGTATTATTTTTATTTTTATATATTACAAAAATATATAATAACATAAAAATATATTTTTATATATTATACATTTTTACGTATTTATTGATTTTATATAAAATAGAGATAAAAATATATGTTTATATATTTCTATATATATAAAATATATTTATATAAATGTAAATATATATAAAATTTATATGACTTCAATAATTTTTTTTTTGACTAACTTCCGCTATCGTATAAAAATTTATTGTTTGTTAATTATTGAAATTTATTTTCTAACCTTTCAGGAATTTTCACATTTAAATTTAATTGATGACTCGTTTGGCTCACAACTCGGTTTATTAACCGCTGACACTAGAAATTCGAATTTCACAAACAACAATTTCACAAAAATTGAAAATGGAGGTTATGCATCTGTTCCGCGCAACTTTCAAAATAAATTAAAAACTTTAGGAAATTTCAATGGAGTTGCAACGGAAGCAATCGGAAATTCTGTCGCTTCATCAACGTCATCCACAACGTGTTCTCCGGCAGCAGCTGCAATACAAAAACTGTTTAATTGCAGCAGTGCTGCCAACGTTATTAATATTTCTACGAATACCAATAGCAGTGTGAATAATTGCAACAACGCCAATAACACCAACAACAAATGCACATTTTCGGGCAGCATAGATTGTAAGACGATAGACGCAGACACCCGCACTGTATTGGGGAACTGTAGCAACGGTTATAACCACAAATATAATAACAGCCATAATAGCAATCAAACAGTTTCCGTTGGTGGTTCTATTGTGGGTATTGGCATTGCAAATGGAAATAGCGGTGGCGGTGGCGGTGGAGGTGGTTGCGGAATAGGTGTCAGTACCAAGAAAAAATGCACAAACGTTAAATCGACTTTAATTGCTAAGAAGACAAAGTTCTGGAAACTTCTTGAGGAAGAAAAATGGCGTTTAAACGATGATGGCATCGAAAATTTAACAACAAGCAACTGCGAACGACAAACCAGGTGCGTTTAAGTGTTTAATATTTTGTTGAAATTTTAATAATATGTTTAAAAATAATAAAAGTTGGGAAATTGATTGATTTGATATATTTAGGTAATCTCAAAAAATCTTCCTTATACCGGTACCAGGTTAAAAAAAAACAAAGAAAACCTACAAACGTTTCTTGATTGTTTTTTTAAGAATATAATTATTTAAATAATAACATTAAATTTAACTTGACAAAATATTTAGGAACTTCACCCTACAAAAGTTTCTTTTGAAGGAGTGATTTTAAAGGAATAATTGGAATATTTAATGTGTGTTTTCAAAGAAATCAATATATTAAAATAAATTATATACCATATATCCTAGTAAATAACAATGTAATATTAGCTGTCCATACATGCGTTACCATGAATTTTTCATGGTGCTTTATACGAAAAGACTGTATCATCTCTCTACATTCCCATTCAATGTCAAATATAAATCAGTTATTGTGACCAGTTGGCTGGCTTGTAGTAAAATGCAGCGAATCTTTGTATTACCGAAACAAATATATTTCGTTATATGCAGAGAATGCTTGAGTGATATGGTTGTCTTTTAATATATTTGATTTTAGTTGATTATTTGCATTGTATAGCTTAAAAAATAAAAACAAACTCTTTCCGTGCATTTTCTTTCAATAGATTTCATTTATTCTGATTTCTAAACTAATTTCATTTATTGCAACATTTACTAGCATAATGATTGGCTCTAATAGTAATGATGCTTATAGCTTTTGAATTGTATTATTTTAATATACTGATTAGGTTTTAAATTATTTCAATAACTAGAACAAAAGCGCGTGTTTAAGTAAGTCGATTACTGCAAATGACTTTTCAGTTTGTGGCACGTTTGTGCATCCCAAATCCTAATAATATTACAGAGTTGCGTTCCGGTGACAGGAACTGTAACAAGAGTAACTTCAGCCATAGAGTTATAAAAGGATTTAGTTGGGTTTTCGCTTGCGACTATAAATTTAATGAAAAAAATCATTCAGTTTGGTTATTCAAATTACGTCTTCTATAATCTTGTTTCGAAATTCATAAAATATTAATTTGAAAAGGAAGAGATGGGAAAAATATGTAAACGGATAGTACTGTAGAAACTTTGAGTAGACCTCATAGTCATAGAAATCAAATATAGCTTTGACCAAATTTATTGGCTTCTATAAAAGAATTTAAAACTTATAGTAAAAAGCAAACTTCTAAGGAAAAAAAAAACGCACCTCTACGGAGTTATAGGCACTTCATATTAAAATATACAGATACTCTATTCAAATTCATTATTCAAATAATCCAACGAATAAGTGCATAAATACATATGACGACCATTAATATATATTAAATTATGACGTCCACCAGATCCTGAACACATATGTCGTTTGAAACATTATTCAGCAGTACTATAAATATCCTACAGATAAGTTATCTCCTACACTATTCCTATAATGGGACTAACTATAATGAAGAGGCGATAAAAAAGATTACGTCGCAGTTATTACTGTATCTCGATATCTGTAAAAGACTAAAAATTAAAACTGATTTTAATTTTATAACTTTAATATAAATTATTTCTTCAACTTAAATTCGATAACCTTTTATTCATTTTTAAAACTGTATGATCGATCCACTTTTTAAAATAGTCCTCAAAATCGGATTTTTTGATCTGTCACTTCAAGCTGAATTACGTTAATTATTTCTGTATTTTCACCGAAAACTCTTTTACTCAAATTCTTCTTTAAAACTTTTTACAACAACTCGCGAAATTGGAATTTTTTAGGTTTGCTGATTCCTTTATAAACTGCAATAATTATTTCTTCATTTTTACCGAAGACTCTTCCTCACACGGAGCTTGGTCCGAAGAAAATGGTGCTGTATAAATTCATGAATCCCTGAGTGCTTAATGAAACTATTCGTTTTTCTCCACGATTTGAGATAGCAATAATCGTGATAGAGAAATTATCTAGGTACTTCCATTTTCTTGGTTTTCCAACAAATTTTTTATAGCGGTTAGCAGAGGTTAGCAGAATACAGTATATATTTAGTATACTATTTAGCAGTTACCGTTTATTCACCCTTCAAAAAATAACAACTACAACTTTTTCTCTACTGAAGTTCATTAAAATCATTATTTTTGTTGTTGACTTTAACTTTGATTGGCTTTAATGGATGGATTAACACCTACTAACCTCCATACTACCATTCCTGTTGCTTTGTTTCTATGACGTACTTGAAGAAATAAACTTCACCATCTGTTACTATGTAAGCATTAAAGTGAATCATCCATTTTTTAATTTTTGAAGGAAGTATTAAGCAAAACACTTACGAGTATATTTTATAGCTTTAGTTAAAATACTGTGGAACATATTTTACTTATTTCTTCTTGTATACATGATTGCTTAATATTAGCGATACAGCCGTGGCATTCAAGTTCACTTTATTAGCAATCCTTTTCTTAATCAATCTTGGATCTTAATCAAATTTGAACTTCATTAGACCAGTGTTTACATCATCAGTTCAAATATTTCGACTAAAATTTCTGAAACTACTTCCAAACAATCACAATTGATGATGCATTCGTTTTGTATGCTATTTGGCACTAATTATATATTTCCATCGACCTAAGATTGGCCTGAAATCGATAAAGAATGGAAATCCGAATCGTTTGCTTCGATAGTGGTGGAGTTTGTATCGATGCTTTGTTATTAAGATTAGGTTTTAATGTTTTCATTTTAATTGTTTACTGTGAAACTTCCAACGGAGCTTCGCAATTCTATGCGAAGCTTCTATAAGCTGAATTTTTTTGATTGGTTAAAATTTATTTCGCATTGCCAACCAAACTAACTTTTCAAAAAAGTCAAAAGAGTATTAACTAGTAACAAATTAAAATAGAAAGAGAAGAAAAAGAAAAGCTTAAAATTAAAAAGTGCTACGTCCCATTATAGAGAATACTAGAAGAACTATTTGAAAGAATTTTTTCTGTAAGCATTTTTCAATATTAAAGTTTCCTCTCGGCTTAAAGAATAAATCCCGCTAAAATAGTATAACAATAAAACAATTTTCAACTACTTGGTTCTTAGTAGTGTTAATTTAATTGTATAATTGTAATAATAATAATTATTATTTGGCACAAATAGTCATGACCCTAGGTTCCGGATTATGATCGTAGCTATTCGTTATCTTTCCATTCTAAGTACTTAATAACTAATATTATTATAAATAAATATATGATAAATAAATAATATAAATATTATAATAATTGGTCTTAAAATAACTACAATTATTTAATTCAATTATTCTATAGTTGGTTTATGATATCGTTATAATATAACACAGCATGTGAATTTGTTAAAAAACTTTTACAATTAACACAAGTCGAAGTTCAAACACACAAGTTAAGTAGGGCTTTGAGTAATTCGGTTATTGTACGCTGACTCTGCGCTTCAAATTTGGCAGGTTATGAGTACGAGACTTGTAGTCTCAAAAATTTTTTTACTATTTATTAAATATTGAAAATAATTGTAAGACCAACAATACTTGCGATACTGTATGTTCAGTCGATAATTGAATTGATTAAAAAATAATACAAAAATTTTTGTTCTTGCAATTTACTATTGTTCGAAACTTCTCTATTAAAAACAATAGAGTCTATTAAGTGAAATAGTCACGACAGTCATAACTGACGTTATAATCAAATTTAATATAATCTTCCAAATAAATAATAACATTTTTCCACATCATACCCATTATATGGTGAAAATTTGTAGGTGTTCTTTGAAGCAAAGCAGTGACTCATTTCAATATCATGGAGGTAAATGAAAGAAGGCAATCTCAACAGTGATTGTATTAAAAACATCTCAACATCTAGAAGTAAGTCGGTTCTTTGTCGCTGTAAATCACTTGAATTTAGTGAGAATTTAGTTCATCTACTCTCCAATAAAGAATCCAATTGAAATTGAGAACACTTTTATTGCTTTCGGCCTTTTATGTTAGTACTCGTAATATTGCCTAACAAAGCAATTTTAATTTTTCCACTTACTACCTTGTGCACCTTCAACTTCCTTTGAGCACGTAAAAAACTTATCCTGCTCTTCACTGGTACGGTTGAAACACAAATTGACAGAGTTTATTGCGTTTTCTTGCATGAAACTGCTGCTGAGTTCTTAGGCGGCAACTTTGAGGAGAAGTTTAAGTTATGCTAGGCAATTTGGGTCATGAAAACCTAAAGACGCATAGTGTAAAATTGAAACTAGTGAGAAGAAATGCAGCAGAATGAACTTAAAAGTGTTGGAAGAAAATATTTCTGAACAATGTAATAAAATTTCCAACACTTAACAACCAAACGCTCATTTACAACATAAGAGTATACTATGCAATGCTTTTGGTAGTGCGAAAGGGAAACGCCAGAATTCCAATGCAATGTGGTGCCAAAGTGTTCATTGCTGCACTTTGCCTGCGAGTAAAAGCGTTAATAATATTGTTTAAAGTTAATGCCTTATGCCACATTGCCTTAACCGAGAAAAGTGGCACGTTTTGTGCGGTTCTTTGCAGAAGGTGGCCAGGCATAAGTTGGCTCTTTTGAAAATCATTAAATTCATGACTTTAAATGAAAAACTTATAAGGCAACAAAAAAAAAAATTAAAATACTTTTTTTCTAATTTCATTTCTTCAGAATATGCTTTATGTGCAAAAACTTCCAAATGAAACCAATATGGGCAGCTCAGGCTCTGGGCAGGAAAAGTCATTTCTTGTGCCGTTGCTCGTTTCTCCAAATCGACACAGCACTTTTGTAATAATTATGTCAAAAAGTTTTCGCATAATAAGTTTGGAATATTGTCGGTAACGCTTAACATTCCAGTACATTCAAATAGCAGTAAGGAACAAACAAAGTTGGTGGCGAAGAAAATTATTTCGAAATAAACACTGGAGATTAAAAATGAGAAAAAATCTTTTAATTAAAACTTGAGCATTTTGTGCGTTTCAATTATTTTTGATTTATTTATATGAAAAGTTGAACATTCGTGTGTACCAAATACAATATTTGGTATTTTGAGTCATGATTCCTCTTGACTCTTGGCATTTGAATCTATAGTACAGATTCGAATGAGTATTATTTTATATATAACAATTAATTTTTTAAATACAATAATTTTACAATTAATGCCCTTAACAGTTTGCCAGACTAAAAGAAAATAATTGAATAAATATTGTAGCAATTTTTGCTTCAAGAAAAACTCTTCCAAGTATGCCAAAGTTGTACCTTTGACGCATTTCAACTATTCGGATCCTCTGTCAACATTCTTAGTTGAAACTGAATTTGCATTTCTCGTGCAGCTGTTTTGCATGTTGGCTTCGGAACTTGGCAACTATTTGCAAACTACGTTTTCACTAGTAATCTTATTTTATTAAAAATATTTGAAAAAGTAGAAGTAGTACTTTTAGCGTTAGAAGAATTATTCATGCAAAAAGAAAAATCAGCATTACAATTCAAATTAATAAAATATCCTTTTTTATATTTTATCTTTATGATAAAGTGGAAATTATTAAACTTAATTATAAATATTTTTCAATAAAAGGGTATAAAAGGACGCGCTACAACTTTAAAGATCTTATTAGAGAATCCAATGTGGAGCTACCAATGACTTAGATTTTCTTTAGTATTATTGTGAAGATGAAAAGATTCTTCTAACC
>NC_051847.1:77628017-77642266 GCF_002237135.1 Teleopsis dalmanni | reverse complement strand
CGACTCTATAGACCAGGGTTGCATTTGACATTTGTAGTAGTAAAGTTTAGTAAAGACTAGTATTTAAATTCAAATATGTTATACCAATTTAATAATTGAATTATCTAATAATAATTTTTAATTTAATGTTCTTGTGTAAAAGCCCCTGCGAACTTGATTAATATTTAGGGATTAATTTAGTTCATTACTTCTTGATGCACTTGATTCTATACTTCAAGCTATACTTGATGCTATACTTGATGAAGCTTGCTATACTGTAGATTGAAATGATAAGCATTTTGATAAGTAATTTATTTTGAACATTTAATTTGGTATTTACAACTTGCGTGTTAATTTCTTACTTTTGCTGTTCATTGTTCTTGTAAGTGTAAATTTAAATGTAAAAAGACATCAAAAAAATAAGAAATGCCAGAAGCAAAAAAATTCGTATATATCACCATCTCCATCACCTTTTCAACATCACCAAGATCAAAGCATGATTGAACTTTTAATCCACTAACTGCAACATTGTAATAATATAAGTGAGCTATGAGTGAAATTTGTTTTAGTTTTTACTGGTTTTCCGGTTTCAGTACACGAAACCAATAGGACTTAAATAACAAGATAAAGTGAGTGAGATAAAGATAAATTTCAAGTTATTATTGAAATTATTTTTTGTTATTACTGCCGTTGGGTGTGAACACAGATATAAATTCTAAATCAATTTTTTAGTTGTGAGTTGTACCATGTTTACACTGCTTATCTAGTAAGTTACTTAAGTAACCTTTCAATTTTGCAGTTTTCATTGACATATAGTAAGTTACTTATTGCATGTGAAAGAGCTTTTATGTATCAGAAAGTTCTTTAAAAGTTCTAAAAGAGCTTATGTTTGTTGAAATAAACTTGACATAATATAACGTCACACAAAAAAATTCAATAATAGTTGATATATTAAATTATTTATATATTAAATTATCTATTTAAATTATTTATTTATAAATCTATTACATATTTAATTAATAATATCAAAGATTTTATTGAATACTCACTATTTTGTTCGTTTGTTTACAGATCAGCTGTTGTTTGTTTACGTTTCACATGTGAAACATACGACAAATATTTAATTCTATTTTCAAGTTTATTTTATTTTACCTTATTTTTAAGTAAGTTAAAAGCATAAAATTTGTGTAAAGTTATTTGTATGGTGGATGATATTTATTTAGTAAGTTAAATTTACCAAATAAGCATAAAAGCATAATATTAGTTACACCTACTATGAATAGCACATTCACACTGTCTCATTTAGGTGGATTTGCTCATCATACCCACTAATGAGAATGATTTATCATACAAAAATCTCTTATATAAATGAGATTATTATCAATAAATCAGATTATTTGAAGTGAAAAATGTCGAAAGTAACCCTAAAAAATGAATCTAATACAAGAGAAATTACCAAAATTTAGAGAATGTGTCATATGTTTTATATATAAAATGTAAACAAAAAACAGCTGAGCTGTAAACAAAGGTACTGAGGAGGCAAATATTTAATAAAATCTTTGTTTTTATTTATTGAATACGTAATTGATACATATATGTATATAAATGATTTAATGTATCAATTATAAATATTTTTTTTGTGTTATATATTATTATGTAGTTTATAAAAGTTTTTAAAAGTTCTATCAACTGCATAAAGAAGCTCATTCCAATGTGAACGTTCACTCATTAATATAAATTAGCAACTGTCTAACTGGAACAGTGAAAATGTATTGTAAGCAGTGGAAACACGGTGTTACTTTGACAACAAATATTCTCAACAAATATTCCGATCAACGATAATATATAGTACGATCACCTCTACAACATATCCGTATGGTATAGTTGGTATAGTAAACAATGCATTCAATTGTCTGTATAAAAGTATGAATAGGAAAAACGTTAGAATCATCGTTAGGTTTCAGATTTTCGACAGACAAATTCAAGTTGGCAAACTTACTGAAAAAATATTGGAAATTTCCAATTTATTGAGAAATGCTCGCGCATCTATTATAGTCTGTATGAATGTTCAGTGACAATTCAGTAGCAATTGCAACTATATATACTATACGTCTTTTAATAAATATCTTAAATTTTTTTTATATAATATTGTGATTATGTTTATGTGGTACAAATTGGATAAGATAAAGTGCGGGACATATTTGTTCGTTTAGACTAAATTAGTACAGTTGCAACAAATTTAAGCAGATATTCGGACGTACTGTATGGCGTGTCAATTTTCTAGAAATATCTATTTGAGAACTACAACTACAAAAGTTTGTTGTCGTCATTGGTTAGTTGTTCGGAAGACGAGTAGGTTTCGGTTGATTCAGTGTCCGAAGTGTCCGAAGAAGTTAGTGTAACATTTCTTTCTGTGATGCAAATAAACGTCAATTGTAAGTAAAAGTTATTAATTCGATTCCGAACTGGCTGAAGACGATTTTTTAGGCCATCGGCTAAAAATTTAAAACAATGTAATTCTTTCTAAAACTTTTATGAAAAAGTTGTAATAAAGAATAAATAAAGAATCTTACAAGGCACGTTTTACAAGTTTGCATTGAAATATAGTTATTGAATAAAACAAAATTTAAAATTATGGCACGCGAACCGAACACATTGGAAGTGCAATTTTTGAAGGTTAGGTTAGAAATGAGACTTCTATTTACTCGTAAAATTTTCACAAGAAATGGTTTTTGTGTATTTTGGAAAAAATGGTTAAAGTAGAATAATTTAGATCAATTTTCTAATAGTAACGATTTCACATTATTTATTTATTTATATAAAATTTGTCATTTGAGTCGGATTAAGTCGGAGAGAAAAGATTTCGTTGTTTTGAATAGTTGGCTGTCGATTCTAACGCCTATAGCACATATTGATCAGTGGAACGTTCCTTTGGACATCACGCATATTCCTGGTGTTTGACGTAGAGAGCTCCTCCGATAGACATACCAACAATACGGAAACTTAACTGTGTAAAATATTTTCGATTTGATACTCGATCTTCTGAATATTAACCTGAAGATTCTTATCCCCGAGATTGCTCTACTTTTAATTCAATAATTATCTTTCAAATATTCGACTTTCAATAGGTGTTATTATGAGAATTCGTTCAATAAATGGTGAAGCTGCTACATACGTAAGCAAACTTCTTTATCTTGTTTCAAAATTTGAAACTTTTTTCACTTTTTGAAATTTATTCAGACTCATACGTTAATTAACAAATTAAAAAATTTATAAGACCCCGACATACATGTATTCCTACATATCAGAGCATTACTTAAGTTTACATATTTTTCACTAAACCAAATATCATATATATCATTTCGAACATCATTTCTTATAAGAAATTAATAAAACGTATTATTAATGGTAATTCCATATTTATAGCAACCTTAGACTGGTACGTGTTGAAAATCTATATACTCTTCAGGGTGATGTTATACGGCCAATTGGAAGACTTATTGAATTGCAAAGTTTTTGAAACGGTATATCCGAGCTGTCCAGGATGTGTGAAATAGGTTTATTGCAACACCACGTTGTAAATGGTAAATGGCGTCGTAACCTTTAATAATTAAAACTGTTGACCAAGTAAGGACGTTTGGTTTTATTGGATTGGTAAAAGCGTCTGTGAAACAACATTGGTATTGATAGAGAACAAAAACGTTTAGTACATTTCAATTTCTCAACGTCATCACTTATAAGAAAACACCTTTTTGTATTATGCGGTATTTATTATATATAATGTATTGGATGTATATGTATTTTATAGTATTAGATGTATAATGTGTATGTAGAGTATTTTCTCTGTACCATTTTAATCCAATCCTCACGAAATCAGATTACAGAAAGTAAAAGTATAATTTCTTATTTAAATTCAAACAACAATTAAACAACGATCCATGAAAAAAGTCTGCTATTACTCTCTATATCGAGGTTCGCTTTGATCGTGCTTCAGGAATTATATTTCATATCGTTTTTCATATATTTATCAAATTTTTTGAATTTATTGTCAACTTTGTGAAAACGTTTCCTATTCAATAATCCAATAATCTGTTCTTTTCCCCAGTTTGTGCAGCTCAATCTGAACGGAACGAGTATAGAAGAGTTTGTGTTATTCTTGAAGTATTTCATTGCGATGCGGCTCATGTCGGCGCAGTAATTCGAAAGATAAATGAAATTAATGTCAAGTATGATGTCCAAGTTCACATACACAAGTTTCGCAATAAAATTACTATTTGGGGTTAGAAAGAAAATTACTGATGCCATTGGAGTTATTGGTGATATGCTGTCTTATGAGATGAATAAAAATTCTACACCTTGAAATCTTAACATAACCATTCAAGATTCGTCCGGAAATAAAGACGTTCAGCTTGGAAATCACGAGACTGCAACTTTAAACTATATACAATAGTATTATTGGCAAAAAACGCAATTCAAAATCATCTTTGAGAATGAGAAAGATGGTAACAATCTGAATCCCAATACGAAAAATTTGGGTGTTGGTAGTGCTGAGAATAAAGCATCAATAAGAAAGCTGTAAGAAACATTTGTAGAATATATAAACGAAAACGAGATTATATTATTTTTATT
Organism: Teleopsis dalmanni; assembly: GCF_002237135.1. NCBI lineage: Eukaryota > Metazoa > Arthropoda > Insecta > Diptera > Diopsidae > Teleopsis > Teleopsis dalmanni. The sequence goes on along the minus strand of NC_051847.1, from coordinate 77,637,658 downwards.
TATATATGAAATATTTTTTTTATAGGAAGAATGTCGTGAAGTAAGGTTGGCTCAATTCCAGAACTGAGAAAAAGTTTTTATCAAGAAGTAGAGAAAATTGCAGTAATGACTGAACTGGAAGCAAATAAATTGCGTTCTTTGAGCAATAAAATCACCGTTTCTCGTTTCATAACTGATAAGGATATAATGTGTCATGAAATACTAAAACCAATATGGAAAAGTGAACATTGTTTTAAAGATTATCCTGAACTGCTGAGTAAAATAGGGAAGCAAAATTTTGACACACCATCCCCTATACAGAAGCAAGCATGGCCCATGTTTCTTAAGAACATTAAGTCTAAACCAAGCGATAAGGTTCTTCTTTTGTTTATTTCATTTTAAAATAATTTGGAGATATTTAGTTCAAAGTGATCCATGATTTATGTACCTACTTTCTATGTAAATTTGTTGAATATTGATCAATTCCAAAACAATTTCAAAATTATAGAAACAAAAGTATAATTTTTTATATTAATTAAAACCAAAGAATATTGTAAATATTTTTATCTTCTACTGATGAAAAGCAAAAAAAAAGATATTACTTTATATGTCTACTTTCGCTCTGATCATGCTGGAAATATCTTTGATGTCGTTTCTTAATAACTTACCATATTGAATTTATTTAAAACGTTATAGAGACGTTCTCCATTCACTATATTAATAATAAGCTGTTCTTTTGTCTAGGTTTTGCATATATTAAGCAAAGCTTGAAAACTGAAAATTGATCAGATCAATCTAAAACTAATGTTTGACACTACTTTCTGATCCGGCTTCGATTAGTACCGTAATAAGATGTGGTGATTGCAAAATAAATCAAATTAGTATAAATTTTGACGTCCAATGACAGTCAAATATATCTTTTTTAACAAATTCACCAAGGAAATTACTAAAAAGGCCTTTGTGATATAATATTACGAATAATATAAATTCCTCACATCTAAATCGCGAACAATTGTAAAAATGTCATACAACATTTCTCCGGAAAAGACGACTTTCAAGTTCGAAATCTAAAATTTTTATATCTCTGAGAATCTGTGACTTCAAACCAAAAACTCCAAAAATCATTATTGAAATGCATTTCGACAGAAAAACCTGTATGACCAGTGCCACCTGCCCAACAAGTATGTGAAGACTAGTACAAAACTATACGATGGACCTACAACCTATAGTAGGTTTAGAAATCTTAGAAGAAGAAAACGGTAAGATTATCCAACAACGTAAATAAGAAAAGAAAATTTGAATATATTTTTTTGTTACAGATTGTTGCGTTTTGTATCGATACTAGCATATTTTTTAGTCCTCACATTAATCTCCAAAGTGGCTCAAAATGAAATAGTCTATCGGATTTGCATCTGGCGAATTCAAAAGCCATTGTGTGGACAAAATGAAGTCTGGAACATGATTTTTAAACCATTCTCGGTTCACACTATCTTTATGTACGATTTATGGTATGATACACAAATATAAACAGCTATCATTCGTGTGAATTTCACGTAGTTGGGAATATCAGTTTGACAGATATACCTGTGTGTAGTTGGTAACTCTTCAATCGTTTAACACTGTGTATGTATTACTATGCTACATATAAATATGGATAATATAAGAATAGAATTCGTAGAAATTCTTAGTATCTGTTACATTCAGTTGTCTTCTTCAATGAACTCTTAAATGCAAAAAAAAATAAAGTTTTTTATTGAAACAAAATTTGTTTCATTAATTTCAGTCTTCAATTCTAATAAATGGTATGTTATGCTAAGAGGACAGTAGTAATGAAAATCTACTAAAAGTTCAAATGAGTTTTAATCTGAATACGATATGATGAAACTTCCGAAACAGGCCATGTAGACGGATAGAAAAACATAATTGATCATAAATATTTGAGGTCAACTTCGTTTAGTCTTTTTAGTTTCGTAAATCAACTTAGATACTTACTTTTCTCTTCGACAGAAATACATAAACCATCAGCTGCAGTATAGTATGTTTAATTTTGTATAAGCAATCGATTTTTTTCTTTGCAGTGTCAGTTGTGAGTCCGTGCCATGCAATAAATTTTGAATTTCCCTTTTAAATTGAATCAAACAAGTGAACAGAACGCATAACGAGAAGAATAAAATCTAGGCTCATAATTTGTCTGGTGAGCATCGTAATTGTGCATTGCATTACCTCCGATTCACATACATATTCGTAGGAGCACACGTAATCCGCACTGAATTTCAATTGCTCGAATGACATGCATTGCCAGTCAATTTCAAAATTGAATCAAACGAAAGTGCTGTCAACTACATTGGCATTCGTATTCGCATCCGCTTCCCTGAGTGCATAGTAACTGGTATCTATTCAATTTAAACTGCTAATTCCATGCAATCCCCAATCTATTACCAAACAAAAGAACGAAGCAGTGACCATTTCTGCCAAATCCTATACGAATACGAATGGCTTAAAGTTACAGAGATGTTTGTCCTTATCTTACTGAGGTTGGATACTTGCTAGACCATCATTTCCTGTTATTGTGTTTTGTGCCTAGCAGATTATCGATGTACCTACCCATAACCACCTATACGAGTTTAGTTGACTCAATTGGTTCAAGTACTCTCGCTCTGTTATGCGCCACTAGCGGTGTCTTTACGCAGCCTAGCAGCATTTTTTGAGTCCATTGCGGATTTGAATTTTTTTTGTTTTCTTTCTTTTTTTTTTTTTTGTGAGTGAAAACATTTTATGGCAACCAAATCTGAAAATTTGACATGTTGAATAGGAATTCAGTTTCTATCCGTTTATTTTTAACATTTAACTAGATAGTTGATTTATGTATATATACATTGTGACCGAAAAGTTTCCGGTCATAAATAAATAAAACGCAAAATTCTTAATCTTCATCAATATTTATTTTATCTCCTTCAAAATATGCTCCATTAGAAGCGATACACAAATGCCAACGTTTCTTCCAATCATTCAAAACATTTTTTATAGGCGCTTTCCGGTATGGCTTTGAGTTCCCTCTGCGAATTCTGTTTTACGTCTTCTATGGATTCAAAACGCGTTCCTCTGAGTGGTAATTTGAGGTTGGGAAACAGGAAAAAGTCACACGGTGCAAGATCAGGTGAATACGGTGGCTGTTCGATGGTATTTATTGAATGTTTGGCCTTAAAATCGTTGATAATGTTGAACAAATTGAGGTGAATCGGAACAAGCCGGGCGTTGACACGTCGCATACACAAATTGTCCACCAAAATCAAACGAGCCATCTCACGACCGATGCCTAGCTCTCGTGCTATCTCTCTAACACTCACATGAGGATTTTTGAACACGATTTCCTTTGCCTTTTCAATGTTTTCGTCGGTGGTAGAGGTCGAAGGTCGTCCAGAACGCGGCATGTCTTCGACGGTCGTACGACAGTCCTGAAAGGCTTTGTACCACTCATAAACTTGAGTTTTCGATAAAACTGATTCCCCATAAGCCTTTTGTAGCATTCGCAACGATTCTGCACACGAAATTTCGTTCGAAAAACAAAATTTGATGCAAACTCTTTGTTCAATATTTTTTTCCATTGTTTTTTTCGCAACGCACTACTGAGGTGAACTGGTTTCAACAGCTGCCGTAAACGAACTGTCTGACAGATCGCGCTCATTTTTGGCATAGTAATTAAGGACAGTGCTGCCAAACTACATAAACTTAAAATATCGAAAAATATACAGCGCGCGAATTTTAAATGAGAACCTCCGAAAACCTTTCGGTCACAATGTATATATAAATACAATGTATATAAAAGAAAAAATGTTGTTTTGATTTGTATACTTAAGAAGCCCTTTTCAAAGTACTCTTACTTGATTCAAGTGCATTTATGCCAGCGCTTGATTCAATCCTCGAAACATTATTAATAACCGGATTATATATATAGCCATCAGAATCATCTACAATTTTTTTCTATTTCTTTCGGGCTGCTAAAATCCGTGACCCTGGTCGGTTTCTTGAGTCGTTCAAATAGAAATTAACCAAAGGGAACCAAATACAGCGAATCTGTTGGCGGTTTTAGGCATATGTGCTCATTAAAAACTTATAAATATGTATGGTAGTATATGAAGGCACGTTATCCTAATGAAAAACTAATGAGTTTTTTATCCACTAATATCATCATCATCATCATCATCAGCGTTACAGCTCGGGGTGAGCTTTAGCTGCATCAACCAGCTTTCTCCATTCTGCTTTGCATGATGTTTTAGATCTCCAGCTTTGTATACCCATTTTCCTGATGTCTTCAGTCACGTTGTCGAGCCATCTTATACGCGGTCTACCTCTGCTGCGGTCATTATACGGCGTGAAATGGAGTATTCGCTTTTGTGGTCTATCGTCCGGCATTCTCATGACGTGTCCTAACCATCTCAAGCGTTGCGACTTTGCGAACTTCACCACATCTTCACCATCACAAAGTTGTAGTAGTTCAGCATTCGTACGCCGACGAAATTCTTCTTGATTCAGGCGGATGGGATCATAAATCTTTCTCAACACCTTTCTTTCGAATGTTCTAATTTGGTTTTCATCTGCTGTCGTTAGAGTCCACGTTTCGGCCCCATAGCATAATACCGGGCGGACGATTGCCTTGTAAGCGTGTAGTTTGGCACTTCTGGTCACGATTTTAGATTTGAAGATTTTCGCGTGTCCGTAATAACTTCTGTTTGCTGCTACAATTCTGTCTTGTATACTAACACTGATTTCATTGTTTTTATTAATAAGGACACCCAAGTATTTGGCGCTTTCAACTTCTTCAAACGTAAACTCACTAACTTGAAAGGGCTCTAAAGTTCGGCTGTGCATGTTTCTTCCAACCCTCATATATTTTGTTTTGTTCTCATTAATGTTTAGCCCAACGATCTTAGCTCTGAGTTGTAAGTCGATGAACTTTTCTTTCATATAGTGAAGTGATCTGCTTAGGATGGCTATGTCATCTGCGTAGGCAATGGTCAGTGATGTTTTGTTGAATATGTTCCCTGTTGCCACCAGTGACTTAATAGCATCGTGAAGGACTAGGTTGAAAATGGTAGTTGAAAGCGAGTCACCTTGCTTCACTCCACTTTTAATTTCAAAGGCATCTGTTAGACTGTCTTGCACTATCACTTTTCTAGTTGTATTGCACAATGTAATCATTATTAGTTTTATGAGCTTCTGATTGATCCCGAGTGATTGTAGAGCTTCCTGTATCATTTTTCTATCGATGCTGTCAAATGCTTGTTTGAAGTCGATGAAAAGGATATGCACTACTGCATTGAACTCATAACTCATTTCCAAGTTCTGTTTAAGCAGGAATATTTGATCGGTCGTTGAACGATTCGGTCTGAAGCCCCCTTGGTATTCACCTAAGATTTCCTCCGCTGCATTCTTTAGTCGCTTGTTTAAAATGCATGTAAAAATTTTGTAACATGAGCTTAACAACGTTATGCCTCGGTAGTTATTACAATCTAGTTTGTCACCTTTTTTGTGCAGTGGTACTACTACGCCAGTGAGCCACGCTTCCGGCAGCCTTTCTTCAGCCCAGACACGCTTGATTAATATAAACAGCTCTATTTTTGCGCTTTCTCCGCAATGTTTAATGAGCTCTGCTGATATACTATCTTCACCGGGTGATTTTCCGTTTTTCATTTGCTTTATGGCTTCTGTAAATTCCTCAAGACTGGGTTCAGGTTCTTGTTCTGTACTTGTAGCTAAGTCTGTTAAGGATAGGTTATTACTTTCCGAACCAATGTTGAAAAGTTCTTGAAAATGTTCCTGCCATCTTTTGATAATGCCCTCTTTTTCTACTAGTAGTTCCCCATCTTTGTCTTTACACATGTTGATTCGCGCTTGAAAACCCTTTGTTTGATGCTTGATGTTGTGGAAGAAACCTTTAGCATTTCGATCTGCAAAATCTCTATTGATGTTTAGGATTTCTCTATTGACGGCTTCTTTTTTTTTTCTTTTGCATATTATATTTGCTATTTTTCGTTTGTTTTTGTAGTTGTTTTGATTATTAGTGCTGTTGTCATTTAACATTTGCTCCCTGGCTACATTCTTAGCTTCCACTGCGACTGCACAGTCGTTATCAAACCAATTGTTGCGTCTACGATTTCTTTTCACACCAACGGTTTCTTCTGCTGCTTTTGTGATTGAATTTGCAAAAACTTTCCAATGCTCGTTTATATTGGTATAGTTCGTGATATGTCTAAGTGATTCGTTTACTCTCTGCTCATATTGATGGACCGTTTCGCTATCATGTAACTTGTCAACGTCCCATTTTTTCCTTCTAGATCCGTAATTTCTTCTATCCACTAATATAATCTTTTTTAATTAACTGCTTCAAAAATCCGTGCAAAAAAAACCGTGTAAAAAAAGAGTTGGGTGTACTTGTTATAGAGTGCTGGATATGGTATAGAATATTATACAAAACAAACTCACATCACGAAAATAAATTGATTTCCTTTCTTAAAAGTAACTCTTTATGAACCACTTAGAGTACACTCATAAAAATCCAAATATAAATGCGTATAAATGTTTTTCTCACACAATACTTATATGTATTCATATCCCACCCAGATATGATTCATAATTTTATTCGTTAACGAATACTGGTGCTTATGAATTAGTTTTACAAGAATGTGTACACATTTTTGACGAAAGTAGTAAAAATTGTAAATTATTCATGAATCATAGTATATACTCAAGTGAGTATGAATATACTCATCGACTGACTCGATTTACTTGTAGCATTCATAAAATATTGTGTCTGAGCGCTGTTGTTTGCTAAGTAAAAAACTTGTGTGTGTTTAGTTTTATGCTTTTGGTGTGTGCTGTTGTTGTTAGCATTGTAAATGCATGTGTTTTGTTTGTGTTAAATGTTATAAATACATTAAATTAGGTGTTGTTTTAATAGGAAATTATGTGTGTAAATTCTTGCCGACTGTGACGTAATACTCATAAATGATTTGCAAAACATTTGCATCATTTTTGTGTCGAAGACCGGTCTTTATGAATATCATATGAGCAGAGTAAAATCGTTATAAGTGCATTCAACTGTTTGTATAAATCAAGTGGAGTTCAATCGTGGAAAAAAAGAGCTAGAATGCACATAAATGAATCACAGTCAATGATTCGAGTGTTGAGTACTCAATGCAGTTCTGTGATATGAACTCTATTATTAAAGCTGTTATTGAATTTATTATTAAAATGAGTAAAAAATAAACTTAATTTTCATTAAGATATACATATTTCGGTGTTTATTGTATTTCGAAACTATATACATATATAAGTAGTAGTTGTAATATAGAACAAATTTTGTGTAACCGTTCAAAGATTATTAATTTGCAGTTTTCGAAGCTAGTTTCCAGGAGGCCAAGTGTTGATATGGATCGTTTATATGAAATAACTGGTTTATTTTTGATGTCGCTCATTGTTTTGGTTTTGCACTTAACAATCTACTCTTAAGAACCAGTGACCTATATCCCAATATATAACATCAATGCGTATCTAAAATAAAAACCTAATAATTTCCATAAAATCTGTTATTTTTAAAATACCTAACAGTCCTGCTTGGCAAAACTTATCGTATAATATTTGATGGTATTTTTAGCATTGCTTCCTTTTCTGCTTCTTTTTCAGCTAGAACCGTAACACGAGTAGGAATCATATTAAGAATGTAGCGTAGTTTCGAATTCTTCGTTTTGTCTGATAAACAATAATTCCGTAGCATAATTAATTTATTTAAACTGGCGCATCTTTCATTAATAACTGTATCAGTTTGTAGTCTGACAAGCTCTAAGGTGTTCAAAATCGATCCAAGCTGTTTGTATTGATCTGCCGTTTCAGCTTTATGATCCTCGCTATCACTCTCAGACATTATTGATTGCGAATTCCTCTGTGTATTGTGCAAAACCAAAATATTTGAACGATCAATTTAAAATTTTTCACGAGAAGCCAAAATGTTTATAATTTCTTTTTAAGTTGACATCTTTCTAAATAAATTAAACTTACATTTTTTTACATATTTTATAATTATTTTAGTGTAAGTTATTTTGACAAGTATTCAAATGATATGAAGTGACTTGATTCTTGATTCTTCTTCTTCTTGAGTTAGTGCTACTACGCACTACCCCACACTAGGCTTTAACTAGGCTAAAAAAAAAACATATAATTTATTTCTCTTTTAGTTGATGACGGACTTTAAGTCAGCACATCTTCCTGAGAGTCCAGAAGTGGACTTGAGGATTGTTAGGGCGAGATTAATTAGCGTATCAACAAACATACTACACAAAAAATGTTGGAAACACTGACTTAAGATGCAAACCCTAATATTTTCAAGATCCCTATTATATCTTGCATAAATGGAGTAACTAATTGTTAAAAAAGAGTGAGATTATGACTCCTCTTTGAAATTTTTGTCAATACAGTATGTTTTACGTGTTTAAAATAATATATAACTTGTGTTCTAGGTACCGATTCGAAATCAACAGTAGCTGTGAGATGTTATTTTCTAACATAATTCGAAGAAAACTAGACAAACTTTCAAGTCAATTTTAAAACTTATCCAGTTGAATAACACCCAACATGGGTTTGTGAACAACATAAAATTAAAAACTCCATTAGACGTGTCTGTCACAATATTTCAAACCGAAAACTGAAGAGATATTTAGAACCAACTCGAAAACAACAAAAAGACATATACACTTATTTTCGAATAAGATTTGTTGTCATTAAAATATTAATACTGGTAAAAGAGTCCCAATTAGCCTTTAATAATATATGGGAAAAGAGTCCCAATAAGTTTTTAATAATATAAGGAAATTAATCTGTAATAATATAAGGCAATAAATAAGATAGGAGTATAAAATTGGTTTAAGTTGTCTTTACAAAATCAATATATGTTAAAGACTGATAAGTAATAGATTTCAAATCTAACCTAATCACCGTAATTCCTTACTGATTCAAACTATCAACAAATACCGAGGTTTCTTCAAGATCTTCTATTAAAAGTTCACATTACGAAATAATACTCGTATTTGACTGTAATTTGTAGTGTTTTAAGATAGCCAAATAATTATACACTACACTACTAATATACATTACTAAAAAAATACACAATATTATAATAAAACTAACTCTTTCATTATTTACTATATATTGTAAAGAGTTTCAGGAACCATCTTCATTTCTAGACAAACTTTAAAGATCTTAGAAATCGATCTTTATACCAATCGTCTTCATAATTGGTATCACATTTCATGTATTTATATGTGAAAGTAAACTTTCTATTGATATTGTTTTAATATAGATGAAAAGTGGTTTAATGTAGGAGAGATTAATGATTTTTCGATTTATAAGGATGTCTTGATAATATAAATACCACATTTAATGTCCATTCCGCAGAAGGCAGTGTGGCCGAGCGGTCTAAGGCGCTGGTTTTAGGCACCAGTCCGAAAGGGCGTGGGTTCGAATCCCACCACTGTCAGAATTTTTTATTTGATTTTTTTTTAATACATCTGTAAATGCGTTAGAAACAATGTATATAATTATATGTATACATTAATTAAATCAAATATATCGTTATAAGCATATATATATGTATATATGTATATATATAT
>NC_051847.1:77624475-77627917 GCF_002237135.1 Teleopsis dalmanni | reverse complement strand
TAACTTAAATAGAACGATTTAACTTGAGTTGTAATTTTGAACATTTTCTTTTCTAGTAGGGAAAGGAATTTTCTTAAACATTTCAATTATCTGACTTTAATACGTACAGCACTCAGAGTAAGTCACAATTTAAATCACTAAAATTTAGAATTAAAGTTTTTGGCATATGAGAGAAAAATAAATTGTAAGAGCAAATAGTGTAAAATACAATTAGATTTTTATATTTAAATTGCAGTAATAAATTTTTTTTCAAATTCTTTATGGCAAGATGTAGAAACACTGGAACGATTTCTAGACATATTATGGATATAAATGACTCCTTACCATCCTTTCGAAGAAGATTTCAAGTCCAGAAAATGATGGTGTGTGTTAATTTAATTTTTATTTCTCCTTTCCTGGTTTGGACGTAATATCTGATCAATAGTAGATTTACATCGTTTGCAGCCACTCTTTAACGTCTTATCAGTACTTTGATTGCTGGCCTCAGTCTTTCCCATGGTATGCCTGCAAAATCATTATAGGCGACGAAAAATAAGAGGATACCCTAATTTTCTTAATCGTGAAATTAGTGAACTTGATATAGAAACCGATTTGATGAACTAAGAACTGATGATAGTATATATGTTTTATCATCCGAGTGTCTTGAAATTTCAACTGCTAATTCTTATAAAATAACGCCAAAACCAAAGCAGCCTATAGATTTTACCGATAGTCGATAAAGAACTTGTTTTTATTTTTGTGCAAGATAATTTCTACTGAAAGTATGTTTAATGGCTTGAATTTGTGTATTGTCTATTCATACTCCCCCTATATGGTACATTAAAAGACTGATTTAATGATATTTACGATTTACTGAAGGATCCCCTCACTCGTCGTAGCTTATAACGATTTTGCAAGCACACTATAAGGAAGACTGAAGCCAACAATCAAAGAATTGATAAGATATTAAAGAGTAGTTTCAAACATAGTAAATCCAACATTGACCAGATAGTACGTGTAATCGAGAAAAAAAGAACTAAAAATTAAATTGGCAGACACCATAATCTTCTTGATATAAAACCTTCTTAGATTGGATTGTAACGAGTCATGTATATTTATAATATGTCTAATTTTGATTGCTGTAAAATATATACGATTTTGCAAAATTGCACTCACCAGCTTTGCACTGATTGAGAAGACCTCACCAATCTTTTGATATAAAATAATGTTTTAGGCGAGAAGACATACTAAGATGAAATTCTTTACATAATGCTAAAAAACAACATTCGTAAGGTAGAAATATGTAAAATTTCTAATATTTTTGCCACACTTCTAAAGCTGTACTCGAAACTGGTCAGCCAAACTTCAATAAAATTAAAATAAATTTTTGTGTTTGTCCTTTATTTCTTTCTTTGCTATTCAAAATCCCTCTAAATTTTAATAAAGCTTCTTTGTCACCATACAAAGAAAGCGTAGCTTTACAGCAACACGAGTACTTTATTCAAAAATTAATGATCAATATTATTCTCGATGGTACGATGAGCCGTTTGAGTTGTACCACGACAGCTACACTAACTAGAACATGCCGTTAGAATGGAAGATGAAGCTTTAGCTAAAAAAAACATTCAATATAATACTATCAAAAACAAGTCTCAAAAGTAAGAAACCTTTTTTAAGGTGAAAGAATGATACATTGGGTAATTTATCGCGACTTATTGTTACTTCTGACTATAACATAGTTAACGCGTGAACTGTAAACTGGACTAGTGTAGAATATTGGACATTGCAAAGACCGTCCAACATAAACTGGACTAGCGCATAATGTTAGTCATGTTTAAGACCGATATAGCCGTACGAATTATCGTACTATATATAGTAAATTTATAGTAAATTATAGTAAATTTCGTAAATAATTAAAACTTAAATTTTAAACTTTTCAAAAACAAAAAAATTATAATGGCATCATACCTTCATTTTGGATTTTATTCTCATCCTATGTCTCATCCAATGACCTACTGCAAATTCCTATCATCGCTTGCATTACTTATTACTGTTATAGTTTCATGTTGCTTAACCTTTACATCCAATAAACTCAACTCATTGAAACTTGCACAATTTTCCAGTTCATTGCTTTGCTGATGAAGGTGCTGATGCTGTTCAATTTGTTTCTCTTCACGTATGAGTTCATCAATCGCTGCTTTTGCACTTGTAGTCGATGTAGTAGAGATTAAGTCACATTTACGTTCCGGCCTATTTGTACAGTTGGCCTTATTTTTTTCCAAATGGCAATGTGCGGGCGATACATCACTTTCTGGACAAATATGCATTTTATCCTGCTGATGGGCTTGTAACTCGAGCTCGTGTTGTAGAACGTGGCAATTATTTGCTAGCACATCATCAACGCATCCATTGTTTGTTTCGTTAACGTTCATATTACAATTTGCATCTGTGCATTCATGACTTTGTTCCTTTTGTCTGTTGCAATATGTTGTCGTTATATCAGCATAATTATGCGTGTGCATCATCAGTTCCGTTAGGTTGCTTGTTACTACATCATCGTCATATTCATCCATAAATGACAGCTCAGAGTAACTATCAGAATCATCGCAATCAAAGTAGCCACTCTGAAATGTAAAGAGATGAATATGTTAATATTAAGAACACAAAAAAAAAATTTAATACTGATTTATTTGATGTTAATAACATACTTTGATATGTTATAATAAATTTTTTTTTGAATAATTCATAAACATAGCTAATGAGGAATTAAATTTTATAGCTTAAAAAATAAGTTCATCGCATAACCATCATAAATAGTGCAAAATATTTATGTGCTTTACACAAGATTTCTATTATAACCTATCTATTCATAAAATGTTAATATGACTAAAATCATATTCATTAAAAAACTGTAATCTAAATATAAACAAAAAAAAACTCTTGTAGCTTCCTTGATGTCAGCGAGCCATTGCTGGCGTCATTGTACTTGATGACTTACTATATAAAATAAGGTCCTCTATCGACAAATGAAATCCAAGCTGTACAAGTCCCTCATCATGCCTGTCCTGCTATATAGGACAGAATAGATAAGAAGAGATTGGGAGTAAACGAGGGAAAAGCTTTTCGGAAGATATGAATCTCATGCGCATTGATTACGAGTACTTAATAAGATGGAGCGATAAGTTGCAGGAGCTATAGTGCAACATAAACATAGTTAAGCATAAAAGAATTCAATGGCTTTACAAGCTTGGTCATTTCATATGAATAGATAATAATGCTTCGATTAGAAAAGTTTGTGATTCGGCACCCGTTGCAGAATCACATCTAAATTTTAAGCGGAAAACCAAAGCCGCTGATTGGGCTGTGCACTAAAGAAGGTACTGGACACGTCCAATAACGAAAGTTATCTATAAATGCTTACAAGATATATATAACATTGACTTAGTATTTAGCTACAATATAG
>NC_051847.1:77615589-77624375 GCF_002237135.1 Teleopsis dalmanni | reverse complement strand
TCGATTCGTTTGTTATTTGGGTGATTCCTTTTGTATTTCTAGTATAAGGAGTATGTTATTAAAAGTGGGATTATCTGGTTTCAGATATTATTATAAAATAAAAAAATATTATGATGTATGTGTTATACATAAAGTTAAAAAAAAGTAAATCATTTATTATTTTATAATTAATATTATTTGATTTTTCTGTTCTTCTATATTTATTTTAATTTTATTAAGTAATTTTTTCATTCACTTATTCATTGTAGTCTGCTATTGTACATATAGAAATATAAAAAATTTTAGTCTTTACTTAGGAAGGAAGCGTCAACTATTTTGATTGTTAATAAGAATACTAAGAACATCATAATTAAAACTTTTCCTTTGTAATGTCATATCTTATCAATACAAAATTCATAGAATTTACAAAATACAAAGCTCGCTTATTACATCCTTCCGGTACAAAATAACAAAACTTAGGAAGGATTCACTTTCAAGGAATATCAATGTAAAAATAAATATTTATTCCTTGCTTTTATTTTTGATATCATACTTTTGTTTATTTTATGCTATTATATTTCTGGTTTATTTAAACACAAAAATTCTCTGAAATTTTTTATTTACTTTGGCTACTTCTTAACAATATAAGCGGACGACAATAACAACAATAACGTACAAATTTTGGTATAGAATTTTTTGTTGTTTTGTTTGTAGTGAAATGGGGTCACCGCCATGTTAAATGGAGCTTGATTTAATTAATACCACATCTCGCCATTGTTCTCAGTAAATGTAGTCAATCCATTTGGGATTGTCGTAATTGGAAATTGTTGCCATTTGTAACCCGTTTTAACCGAACGTAATTTATTTGTGCTACTCAGAGTACATTTCAAAGCAGACTTTAAGCCATTCTTTTTGTTTTATTTCCGGCTACTATCTCAACTAAATAAACAAAAGCCGAGTTCCTTTATTTATAATTTAATGTTTTACATTTCAATATTGTTTACTTTTTGATTTATTTACAAACAGTGTTCGGTTGACTTTAAACAAGTTTAACCTTTTATTAAACCTTAATGTAAATTAATGAAAATTTTATGTGAACATATTCTGTTAAATATCTGTATCTACAAAGCCTTAAGTTTAAGAAACATAGTTCCTAAAATATTACCAAATATATTGTATTCTCGAACGCAACTCTAGAAGTAACTCAACAGGTACTCAGATTGATAATATTGAATTGTTCTGGGCAAAGAGAGATCACAGTTGAAAAGAAAAAATCGAAGTCTTCATAATATTACCCATTATTGGTCAAGGCGATACACTCTCAACCATTCTGGTAAAAGTTATTACAAGCATGGCGTCATTTAAGACAGTTGAGATAAACTAATTAGGTACTAGAAATAGGAATAAACGGGGTACTAGCTCCCAGCACTGTGACCATGATTGATCTTTTGTGCTGCAACAGATCCTAACCAAACAGAAAACATTCTTCCTAATGTCACAAGGGGAGAGTATTTCTCCACCCAGTGACCTCATCCTGCCCCAGATTAAGGCTGAGCAGTCACAGAGAATGTGATTGGAAGTCTCGTCTGCTTCTAAGCGGAGTCGACAATCTTTCTCGACTGTCGCGCTAGTAACAACTTCTCTTGGCTAAAAACCATTTATCAATCTGAGACCTAGTTGTAGACCATCTTAATTCACAACATGACTCCGGTCCACAGATTTGAATGACAAATTAGGTACTATAATTTTTCTAAAAACAGTACAAAATGAGATAAAAGTGAAAAAATAGAACTAGATACGCCATACGCTTAGATAACCGAGAGATTACATATCGCAGCAAGCGTTGGCATAGAATCCACAAGGTAGCCGAAGACCTGATGCGCCAGCGAAAACGTAGAGATGAACGATCATAGTGAGCTAGCTGAAGCAAGATATACATGGAACGACATCTAGAAAGAAGCATCAAACAGAGTTCGATTTAAAAAAATTATTGAAGGCCCTATGTTTCACTGGGGGAAGTGTACAATAGTAGTAATTAGGTACTATACTAAATAAATCATTTTAAGTCTCTGGAGACGTAACCTTAAATTGCTAGCAAGAAACAAATAACCCATAGTTGAATTATACCAAAGAAGAAAATGCGAGCCAAGTAAAGTTGATGTATAAATAAATATCGATAAAATAATATATATGATAAGTTCGAAGACACATCACATAATAATAAATGAAGAGTAATATTTGAATGGATTAAAAGTTTTGAACTTATAAGAACTGCCATAGAGAATATATTTGACCGACATCAACATATGGACATAAAGGAAATTAACGAAATAATTGAAGAGGAAAGAAGCACGATTGAAAGGAAAGTGCTTGAAGTTATATATAGGACAGGCTTGAAAGGAAAGTACTTAGAAAAAAAATTGGAAAGTTATATATAGTAGTGTTATTTATATAGGGAAGATATAGAGGCCGCTAAGAACGAAAGAAAGTTGGAAGTTATATATAGTAGTGTTATATATATAGGGAAGGTATAGAGGCCGCTATAATTACGAATTAGATCGACCTATAAGAAGTGACATAATAATGCATTTTACGAAGAATACAAATGTTACAAAAGCTGGGGCACATAATCATATGTCTATTAAAGCAGAAAAGTAGAAGATACTTAAATATAAAATATTAGACAAATGTGAAATCAAGAGCAAGCATGCATTAAGGAATAACCAAAAAAGTTTAATTCTCGAAGTTAAAAGTAAATTGAAGCAATGCGGATATAAAATTAAAGGACACTGATAAAAAAAAAGGGATAAATGAAGAAAGATTGTTCAGCAGATATTCTCCTAATTAAATATTAAATATTTATTAATATATGTTAAATATTTTAAATTCAATTTTAATGAAATTGTTATGTAAAATTTAGTATATTTTGTTTCATAAAATTTAAAAAACTATTTTTTTATTTTATTATATTTAGCCTATATTGAAATTATTTGCACGTACAATTGCTTCCCCTTTTAACTTTTCGACTGCAAACTATTCAAACTTACCAAATTAAGTCCTTTTTATTGTGTTTAAAGTTTCTGAAGTAGTTATCCTCTACTTACAGTGGTCAAGTAATAATATCCTTTTTCGAGTTCATTATTGCTATTTTAGTGGCGCTTAGCCTTTAATTTTAGTCCTTGTCTCTTGTTTCTTAATTTTTTTTATTTAAGTTTGCTTATTTTAAAATTATTTCGTCCTTATTCTATACCGCATCACAGTACTTGTAAAATAAAATAAACTGAAAAGTTATTTTTAGGTCAAAAATACAGTAAATAACTGGAGTGGCTTTAGGGCAGGATTTATAGTAACGAATTCGTAGTGAAACTTCAAAACTTTATGCCGTGCACTTAATTTTAAACGTTTAAAAAATAATAAAAATAATAAAATTTTTAATTCTGCTATTTTTGCTGTTTTGTCTGAAATTCATTTCACAGCTCATTCACGTCAACCCTAACAAGCTTTAGAGCGGCATTCAACGGAAACGGTTGCAGTTTAGTTTAATGAAACAATTTGTTGCTTAGGGATTTGACTGAAAATACATTTTTTGTGTCGGAAGGATTATTTTTAAATATGTTAAGCTTAAAATATTTTGAAAATAATATTTTTATTCGTTTAATTCACTGCAGTGATTTACACTTTAAGTTGGCTCAATAGCAGTAAGCGGTAATTTACATAGAGTACATCGGAACTGAAAGAGCATTGAGCTATCTCGTTTGCATTATATTGTTACAAAATATGACCACTTGTTGTGTAGAAATATTTTAATATTTTATAATAATACCACTGATATGGTGAAAAATGAATGTTGTAGTTAAAAAAGAAAAAATAAACACTTTAAAAATCGCACAAAAAAAAGTACAATTAATAGCACATAGTACAACTATATTATTGCTGTACATATCGTTATATAGCTGTGGTTTATGCGTTTTTTCTTATAAGAAAGCTCTATACTGACATAACGCAAACTGAGGGTAAGTATCCGTATACCCAAATAAAATAAAACCATTTTGTGTATTTATACATAGTTAGTGTTTGTATAATAATTTGTATTTATATAATTTTGTGTATAGTTTAAAAAACTATGAAGTCTACAAGTGTTCCAAATATGGTGATCCTACCAACATGACATTCATATCTATGAATGGAACACACTATTGTTTTGCATATTTTTCGTTATTTACTTTTAAGTATTAAGGAAAAGGGACAGTACACTTCGACGCAAAATATCTATTGTGCCCCTTAGTCGGATTAAAGTATTTTTTCCGTCTGATTTCTTTAATAAAAGACATTAATAAAGCCTATCTTTAATAGCCCAATATTACTAAAATTAGATGTTTGTTCCCCTTGTGCATCGGTGCCGGACATTTCCCAAGCACATGGTATGTGGTTTCTCTCTTTTCTAACTTTGTTAGGTGATTATTCAATCGGTAGTGATCGGTTAGTACTCCGATAATAATTTTTAGGTTACTCTTTGTTAGTTCCATGTAATCCTTGAAGCGTTTTAAAACACATTTTAGATACCGATAGTCTTGGTAGTTTTTGCCAATATAGTTCTTTTTGTTTTTCTCTGTGATGCTCATAAGAAGGGATAGAGTTCCTTTGCTTAGACCGCAGAGAAATTCTGGGTCTTTCATTGTTGAAACCGCGCCTCTTCTTGTGTGTTTGATTGCTACTTCATCAACCTTAGATTCCAGCATGCTCTAGAATCCATATTAAGTGCACCTGATTGTTACAGCCAAGTATGTTCAGCTTGTTAATGCGCTCCAATGCTAGTTTGAATATTACCTAGTAAGATATGAGTGCCATTATACCTGCCTGGTTGTTAATTAATATTGCAATGCTACGGTTACGGTAGTTGCGTTCTATCGCGTATATCTCCGCTTAAAAGATAGTTACACTCCTTCCCAGTGCTTTTGAATATCTTTTGCCCGGTTATTTAGTTTTAGGACATATGCAATTGTTGTTATTTTCTATGGGAGATATCACATACAACCATATAGATGATTTCTGCAATAAGTGTACATAGAAAAAGGTGGTCTTGATTTGAATGAGAGCACACATATAAATAAATATAAACTGATAAATTATTGACTTGTGAGCGGTGTCACAATATTCTACAAAGCGTGATGCGACTTTGTAGACACATATGTGCTAAAAAGAAAGCACGAGTATTGTTGGCTGATATGCTATTAATATAATTCTATAAGTCTATAAGAGAATATACCAAGATATTTTATATTTCTGTGTGTACTAAAAAGTAGATTGAGCATATAGAGACTAACAGTGTGTTTGGCTTGCTTATACTATATTTGTGTATCAATTATCCACACTTCGTTTTTAATTATAAAAACAGTTTTCAACAGTTCGTTTCTGCTGTAAAATGTTCTATATATCTACATAATTGAATTAAGTTAAATATGAAATGCATATCAAGGTTTTACTTTCTACATCTGACGCTGATCGCATTGAGCCACGTATAAGATTAAATATCAATCAAATATTGTCTATCAGCATTCGCACATATAAAAGCACTATGTTAAAGTAATTTCTTCCTTTAACATAAAGAAAAAAAAACCTTTCTTGATATTAATACATTTTTAAAACCGCCAACATCCTTTTATTACTCTAATATTATTCTTATATTTTAACAATAAATAAATGTGCGGAAATATTTATTCCATAATTTAAAAAACAATTTATGCATTAGCGTTTAAGCAATAAATGCTTTTGATAACAGCAATAAATAATTGCATAAATTTTTGAGAATGCCTAATATTGTAAAATTATGAAAAGTAAATAAACTTAAAGGATCGCATCAAAACAAAAAAATAAAAAATAAAAGAAATATGAAAAGAAGGCTCATCTAATAAATGCTGTGAATATATTGAATACACATTAAGCACCCAAAAATCAAAATTCAAACAACATCTTATCACGGATTACAAGGAGCAGCCTTTCTGTCTCCATTGCTCACTTCAAGCTCTTGCAGCCTTTATTGGCATTTCAGGAATACTTTGTGTTACTACTTTTTTTATTGAATATTCCTCATCTTGGCATATACGGCAACGTACAAGTAAAAAATTGCCGCAGTTCACATAAAAATGCTATAAATGCCGTTTTATCGATTTTTGAATATTTTACAAATTTATGTCCTTTTGATAGAATTTTTAAGTTGTCGAAAGTTGAGAAAGACGCACCTTTTGCTACTTGCCAAGCTTAAAGTATTATGAAAATCTTTTCGTTTTTATTTTTGCCTTTATTTGTTTCTGAAATAAAATAACTTAGGCAACGAGCAATGGCTGAGCTCTCCTTGAAACAAAATTTTTTCAGTCCTGCATATTTTTTTGATAATAAAATTTCGCAAAAATTTGCAAGTTAAATAAACTTAAACGTTGGAATTGTTAGTGCTCAAGCCAAAATACCTCACCGGATTTTAAAGGCACTGGTCAGTTTTGCGAGTGGAGAGAACAAACGAAATGACATTTTCGTTTTTATTTTTAAGTTTGGTTGCCATATCTCAGTTTCATTTTATGCGGTTTTACGGTAATACTTGGAAGTTCCGCAGTACGGCAACGTGTTCAAAGCAGCCACAATTAAGTGAGCAGCGGTTTTAGCTGCCATTTTTATGGATTTTATTTTTATTTTTTGCTAAATTCTTTTTTTTTTAGTTTGGAGGATCTTACACGCTTTGTCGAGTATATCTGGCTGTTCTTTTAAAGCCAAAATTTCAAATAGAAATTCCAAATTTTATGAGTTATTATTTTCTTACTTGATTCGTAGTAAAGCAAATTTAAGGACTTAAAAACTTTTTAATCAGGATTTTTTTATTATGCCAATTAACTGAGTTTTTAATATTTGACGTGCAGTTGTGCAGATTATTTCAAGAAGTATTACAAGTTTTAGGTATTAAAGTATCTTTCAGTGACTTGACTTATATAAAATTTGTTAGTTCTTAGTTATATGTAAGTCAATTTATTTTACTTTTCACCAATCATTCTTAACGTGGGGCATAAGCGATATAGAAATAAATTTGATTAATAAGTTAAAAAGATAACTTGAAATTAGACGTACATTGACAATATTAATTTTGAAACAACATTGAATAGAAAGTTCTGTCGCCTACAAGCCTTAAGAACAAATGTATGAATGCACGAATCAAAGAAGATTGTTTGTGAAGAAAGTGAAGAACATAGAAAGTGTTTCATCTCTCGCGCGCGGAAAGGAATAAATATTCGACTGATCTATTTTCCTTGCCAAACGTTTATTATGTAGCAAATAATGTGTAGAGAGAACATTTAAATACTTGTTGTCTTGAGACTTACAAGTAAAGAAATATTACATTTTAGACAAGAAATTCGTCGAGATATTATAATATAATATTATAATAAGATATTATAATAATATATTAAGATAAGATAAGATATAATAAGATATTATAATATATATAAATACCACTAAAATAACATTTTTACCTCAAATAAATTAAAATCAAATTATATTACATAATTTGCAAAATACTTTTCTAGGTAAATAAATTTGAATTAATTTGTTAGGTTAGGTTAGGCTATACCGGCGATCCCAAGCCATCATCTTAGACCTACAGGCTCATTGTGTTACCGTATAATTAAACTTTTAGCAAACCTTATAATGCTATTTAAGGGGAGGTCTTGTAGTTCGCCAAGATTCTCAAAAAAGAAATCCCCTGAAGTGGTAAGGCGGCGCGAGACATGTACTGGACAAAAGCAAGGCAGATAGGAGACACTTTCATCGTCCTTACCACAACTTCTACCATGGTTCCCTAAAAGCAGTGACCTGTATGTAAATATACAACAAGACTGATATCTCTACGTGGCAATTTAATCAGGGAGTTGTCTTTCCTTTATTTCAAAATGCTCAAATTTCATACAGATGCATGCATGTCTTTGAGTCTTTCCATCTTTTCTTAAAAAGTTCTGAGTTCGGAAGAACTCAGTTAACAGTTTACATGATGCCATTGGTATGCTCAATTAGTTAAGGTGTTAAGGTGCTTTATAATTGCCGAAATTTACCTATAACCCAGAACCCATATTAGAGAAATATTGAACTGCGACGACATCTCATTTGGAGATGTGTATCAGTCAAAGACTGTTATTATGACGAAACTATTTTCTTAAAAGAAACTATTTTTTTATGAAAAGGTTTTTGACAGTAATTACAACAACAAAATTTTGGGTTATTGAAAATATATCATAAATGTAAGTATTGTTAAACAATTTTTGAGACTGCAAGTACTAATGGTTAAGCTTGTATCCTGTTAAATTTGATTTTTGTTTTGTAGACACCTACCTACAAAATCATTTTTTATGAATATACCCGTTTATACAGGTTACAATCCGCGTATCAGTTGAAAGCAGTAAATTAATGTAGGAATAAATGCAACAATCAATCTACATATTTATCAGATATGTTAGAGATTTGACTTTTGCTCAAAAGATTTGTCTTAATTGCCTTATATCTTTACAAAAAATGACACTGAGTACTTTTTCATAAACATTTGCACACAACTTGTCCAAAATGATACAGTGATAATCTAAGTTAGTTTTAGATGTCTTTTGTCAACAATAATTATTTTTCATTTAACTTATAGAATGTACTTAACGACATAGTTGGATAGTGGTTAGTTCAAATGACTCTTCTGATATACCTACAACCGAAATTTTTGCTTGAAAGGCACTCAACAATATAAACCGATGTAGTGAAAAATTATACACGTTCCGTAAAATATT